>NW_028284393.1:0-2911 GCF_059516105.1 Syngnathus floridae | reverse complement strand
GAGCTCTAAACTGAACTCTGCATCACACATTCACAGAACTGTACTTTATGACACTACGGACCTCTATCTTGCACTATCTCGCACTACCAACTTTACTGAACTTGTATAAACCCTTTAAATAGAAGTTTAATACATGGTTTAGCATTCCTCTGCACACTCTTGAATACTGTTTTGCCTACTTGCACTATTGCATAATTATCACTGCTGCACTTTATACTTATTTTTAATATATATATATATATATATATAGTATATATGTATATATATATATTTTCATAGGATATGTTACTTCTATTCAACTGCAATATCACTACTTTGTTGTAAGACGTATGCAACGGAATTTCGTTTTGTATGCACCATGTGCAGACAAGATGACAATAAAGTTTGTCTAAGTCTAAGTCATGTCAGGTCAGCTGTCTGGAGAGAGAGAGAAGTCAGGACCTGCGGGCGGAGCACCACCGTGCCACCGCCGCCATGACGGAACTCAAAAGCAAACTCCATGAGGAGAAGCAGAAAGAGTTAGCCATTACCAGGGAGACATTACTGCGGCAGCATGAAATGGAGCTGATGAGAGTGATCAAAATCAAATATGGAGAGATCCAGCGACTGAATGCCTTGGTCCTCAGCCTGAGGGACGGCTCCATGGACAAGGTGATCCGCTCTATCCGTGTCTGACTATCCGCACGCCACGTCGGGCTTCGATGCGGCCGCTACCGTATTGTGTAGCTTGTCCCCAGTAAGCGTCGCGGCGCTCCGTTGCGGTCTCAACGGCCCGGTGTGGCGCAATGTCTGCTCAGGTGAGGAGGGGGGGCGCTTTGCTGGCGGAGGTGGAGGAGACGCGGCGGTGTCGGGAGACCGAGCGGTGTCGCCTCCACCAGGAGCGCGGAAGAAGCCCTGGCAGCGGCCCAGCAGGCCTGGCAGTCCCGAGCGGCCGAGCTCCGATCGGCTCATCACCAGCATCGGGAGGAGCTGAGCCGAACCAAGAGAGACTGCGAGAGGGAGATCCGCCGACTGGTAGGACTGATCAGATGCGCGGTGCGTGGCTATGTTCCCAATTTCGTTGTATACCTGCAGTGCAATGACACCTAAGGCATTCTATTCTATTCTATTTCACAAGAAGAAAATGTCCGGTTGCTCGCTTCGCTTTTGTCACAGCAAAGGTGTTCTAGTCGATTCCAGAAAAAAATTGGCCGGTTGCTCTCTTTGTTTTTGTCACAATTCTGGCAAATGAGTTTGCCCGCCTGCCTGAGTGCTCCCCGTTTGTACATCCAGACGGATGAGATCAAGCTGAAAGACAGAGCGGTTAGTGTTTTGGATGAAGCCCTGGGGCCGGCCACGTCCACCGCCTTCAGCTGCAGACTCAGGCTGCCGAGCAGCAGATCGCTGCCCTGAGGGATTCCCAAAGGGCGGGCCTAAACTACCCTGGAAGTGGGGTCAACGCCGCTACTAGCAATCCTCTTCATTGCGTAAGCCACCTCATCACACACTTGCAGTACGCATGACTTAGTTCGTTGCTGGAGGAAGGTAGCACAAAAACAGTTTTGAACTTTGAACGAGTGCTTGTGTGTGTGTGTTGCGGGGCGTTTTCAGTCTCAGGAGGATCGGGACACGCGACGGTTTCATCTGAAAATCGCTGAGCTCAGCGCAGTCATCAGGAAACTGGAGGATCGAAACGCCCTGCTTTCTGAAGAGCGCAATGAACTGGTAATTTATTGACGGCACGCTTGAAGGTTTGCGCTACGTTTGATGCGCGCCATCCAGCGAGGCACCCATTGCGCTTGCTTATTAGTTGAGCGGCGCGGCGAGTCGGTTGCCTGGTAGATGTCTTTTATTGGGAGCCAAAGCCACGATTCCGTTCAAACCGATGCAAAAGGAATGGATACGTTCTGGCCCGCGTGTTGTGCGTCTTTCACATCCCGCACTTCATGCTTGCAGCTAAAGCGACTGAGAGAAACAGAAAGCCAGTTTCTGCCACTCCTGTACAAAAACAAACGCCTGAGCAGGAAGAATGAAGAACTCTCGCTGGTGCTGTGTCGCCTTGAAAACAAAGTGCGCTTTGTCACCCAGGAGAACGAGGAGATGGCAAGCTTGGTAAGTCGACGCGGACAACGGCGGCGTGCCAACAGAGTCCACTGCATTTGTGTTCCACAGAGAAGGCCTAGTTCGCTCAATGACCTGGACCGCGGTTGCGGCCAGCAGGACGGTGAAATGGAGTTCCTTCAAGTTGTGGAGCAGCGGCACATCATCGACGACTTGTCCAAGGTCTTCAGGCAGGCGACTCGGTGCACGTACGGCAGCGCCGCGCTCGCTCGCTGTCGCCAGGAAACCTTTTCCGTCCAAAGCTTGGCCGGCGGCCGCCATCCAAAAAATTGGCCCCTTAAATTCCGACCTTTCAAGCAGGAGCATTGTGCGCACGCGTTTGAACACGCTTTAGACTTGTTTTGCCGTTTTCAGCAGCTCAAAGCTCCCGTTTTGTCAGCGCCTTTGCCACTCGCTGTGCGCTGAAAACGACGGACTTGCCCGGCTGCTCAGCCCGTCAACCATGAGCCGCGAGCGCGACGTCATTGTCCGTAGGCAGCTAGTGGCAAAATGCACCCTGTTAGAGTTGCGCTCGCTCCAACTTATTTTGCAAGAACCACACGGGAGACAAGTAAGTTCTTTTGGACACCTGCAGGTGGAGAGTCCATCCGTTGTACGAATGAAGTCTGACTCTCGGCTCCTGCACGAGCATTTTAATTAAGAGAAACAGGGTGGGTGTAAGAGTGGATTGAATAGAGGAAGCCCTTGACCTCTAGTCAAAACATAGCAAGGGGTGTTTTACGACTTTGTGTAGGAAGGGATAAGCGATAGGGATAAATAAGGGATAAATAATATTATTTATTACAGGTCGCAGTCAAAGTCAAAGCAACAC
>NW_028284392.1:0-5208 GCF_059516105.1 Syngnathus floridae | reverse complement strand
GAATGAACATATCAGAGGGACAGCTCAGGTGGACAGAGTGAGATGGAAACCATTGATCTGCTCTGGCGACTCCTAACGGGAACAGCCAAAAGATGTATTTTTAAATAAAATTATATTGCACCAGAGCTTTTTAAAATCAGTTTAGTTTTGTTTCTAGACAAGAACATGTGGATTTAAGAAATAAAAACATTTGTCCATAAATAACTTTGTACATAAAAAACACCTGTTCATTCAACATATTGTCTCATTTTTATTTTTTTATTATTTATTAAAACCCTTGTTTCAGTACCCTGGGGTTAACCTGTAGACCCAAAAAAGGAAAAGGAAAGAAAAATTGCAAACCAAAGTTAGAAAGTTCCTCCTCAAATGAAGTGGATTTGCAAACTTCTCTGCAAAGAAAAAAGACATTTCGAGCCCTGCATATACGCAATGTTTATCCCACACTTGTATGGCGGAATTACAGTGTTCTTTCAGATTAATTAATGCTTCATTTAGATTAATTTTGCCTTATCCTGTAAACTTATACTAGACCTTATATTTTATATTGTAATGAAGATGAATTAACTGTTTTGTTTTTTGATGAATTCATTGAAAAGGATGTTGAAATAAAAATCCTAATTAGATATTTTCCATGCTGTAATCATTCAAGTCTACATTAGACCACTTATTTTATTTCATCACAACTTCTTCAACTGTTTTATTTTGTTGGCAATAGAAGACCAAACGGTACTTTTCCAGATTTTATCACAGCCATGTCAATGTCTCTATGGCAGGGGTCACCAACATGGTGCCCGCGGGCACCAGGTCGCCCGTGAGGACCGCATGAGTCGCCCGCAGGACTATTCTAAAATTAGCTCAAATAGCGGCACTTGTCAGTGAGCTGCATCTATTTATTTTACAGTCAAACCTCGGTTTTCGAACGTCACGGTTCTCGGAATAATCGGAATTGAACAAAAAAAATTTGAGATTTCTTTGCTTCGGTTGCCGAACAAAATTCGGAGGTCGAACCTTGCGAGATGAGCCGGGAGGACCCGGGAAAACACGACCGCCCGGATGCTGACTGACTCCGTTGTTATTGTATTTTCGTTACTTTGAGGATTGTGTTAACCCCTAATCATGCCTCCAAAGAAAGCAAGTGGGGGCAGTAAAGCCATCCGAAAACACAAAGACGCTCTTAAAGCAATGCGACAGTGAGCGCCCGGCGCGCTGCGGTTGCGCGATCGGACCAAATTAAGCTCCCTGCGCACTGAGGTCCACTTAAATTTTGGAAAGTACATCAGGACTTTAAAAATATTTTCTAAATTTTAGCGACGGCTCTGTCATCATAATGCGACCAGCGTGATGCAGTTGCGCGGTCGGCGACGCGCTACTGTTGCGCGTTCGGCGGTGTGCTGCCGTTGCGCGATCGTACCACATTAAGCTCCCTGCACACTGAGGTCCACTTCATTTTTGCAAAGTACATCAGGACTTTAAATTTTTTTCCTAAATTTTAGCGACGGCTCTGTCACAATAATGCGACCAGCGCGGTGCAGTTGCGCAGTCGGCGACGCGCTACTGTTGCGCGTTCGGCGGTGCGCTGCAGTTGTGCGATCGGACAAAATTAAGCTCTTTGCGCACCTGGGTCCACTTAAATTTTGGAAAGTACATCAGGACTTATAAAATATTTTGAAAAATTTCAGTGACGGCTCTGTCACAATAATGTGACCAGCGCGGTGCAGTTGCGTCGTAGGCGACTCGACCGTAGTTGCGCGATCGGACAAATATGCGCAAATGAAAAACTGCTTAAAAAAGGCGCAGGTTTTTTGTCTTGAAACAGATTACATTTTTTTCCGTTACATTGGAGCCTCAGTTTTCGAACGTCCCGGTTCTCGAACAAATCGGTATTCGAACAAAAAATTCGACATTATTTTGCTTCGGATGTCGGACGAAATTCGGTTGGCGAACCTTGCGAGATGAGCCGAGAGGACCCGCATGCCAACTGACTCCGTTCGTTATTACATTCTCGTTACTCTGAGGATTGCATCAACTCTAAACATGCCTCCAAAGGAAGCAAGTGGGAGCAGTAAAGCCATCCTAAAACACAAAGACGCTCCTAAGGCAATGCGACAGTGAGCGTTCGGCGCGCTGCGGTTGCGCGATCGGACTAAATTAAGCTCCTTGCGCACTGAGGTCCACTTAAATTTTGGAAAGTCCATTAGGACTTTAAAAATATTTTCTAAATTTTAGTCACAATAATGCGACCAGTGTGGTGCAGTTGCGCGGTCGGCGGCGTGCTACGGTTGCGCGTTCGGAGGTGCGCTGCAGTTGAGCTCTCGGACAAAATTAAGCTCCATGCGTACTCAGGTCCATTTAAATTTTGGAAAGTACATCAGGACTTTAAAAATATTTTCAAAATTTCAGCGACAGCTGTCACGATAATGCGACCAGCGCGGTGCAGTTGCGCGGTTGGCGACGCGCTACGGTTTCGCGTTCGGCGTTGCGCTGCAGTTGCGCGATCGGACAATAATGCGCAAATGAACCAATGCTTAAAAAAGGTGGGTTTTGTTTTTTTTGCTTGGAACGGATAAAATTTTATTCCATTATTTGTAATGGGAAAACATGATTCGGAATTCGAACGATTCACTGCTCGAACAGCCTTCTGGAACGGATTGTGGTCGAAAACCGAAGTTCCACTGTATTTGTAATGGGAAAAATACATTCGGAATTTGACCAATTCGCTTCTTGAACTGCCTTCTGGAACGGATTGTGGTCAAAAACCAAGGTTTGACTGTATTTTTGCTATTCTTCTTAAAATCACACTTACATGTGAACTGGAAATAACAATAATAACACAGTGAAAGCCAAATTGGGCAAATTGGCTATTTCAGAAGTGTGTGTCAAATTGGTAGCCCTTTGCCTTAATCAGTACCCAGGAAGTAGCTCTCGGTTTAAGAAAGGTTGGTGACCCCTGCTCTATGGGCTCTTTGCACAAAATGACATGACTTCACTTCTTCCTTGTGGAATGCGGCTCATTCCTTTCTAGTTTGGACCCTGTTATTGGGTAGAGCCGTGTAAACAAACTTGCTTGCTTAAAACTTGCTTAAAAACGATTGTTTTCCCTTAAAAGCAACAAAGATAAAGTACCACACACATTTATGTTTTCAAGGTGCATGTCGTCCGCCGAGTACAACGGTGTTCTGAGCTACCACAAATTTCTCAGCAATTTAGAACCGCAAAAGTGGTGGCTTATGAGTATTTGCTGTGCTAAATTCAAAGCTACATCCCACACCGTGGTTTGTAGTCAGCACTTCACTCCGGAGCAATTTATTCATCCGGAAACCCCCGACAGAAAAGCTCAGTTACAGAAACGTGCCGTGCCCATACAGTTCCAGTCAAATGATTACAAAATGTACCCACCAAGGCTCGGCGTCTGGGAACAAGTAAGACCTGAGCAGGAACAGAACTGCGAGCATCCAATGGAAAGCTCTCCTGTTGCCGACCATGATCATTGTTTTGTCACAAACCTGTTTTCCTGGACATGTCAGCAAACGAAAATATAATATTAAAAGAAAAAGACTCTTTGAAAACCAATTATAAAAACAAACCACTTGTCAGAGAATAGGCAAAACAATGTTGAAAAGAATTATATCTCACGCAGAAAGCACAAAAAAAAGACTAACCTAACAGCAGCATACCACTATACCATCATTTGGGTTTTGTTATAAAAATTGTTTTTTATTATACTGAATTTTTGTTGTCATAAAAACAAACTATAACTCATTCATTATTTCACCTCGTTTGTTGATAAATCTGACATTTTTCAGGTCTTTTTTGACCGGCTCGTCAGTCGCCTTGTGCACCTGCTCTGCTGGCATTCCAGCCTCCCTTTTCCTCTTTGCACATTCCCTAAATAAACAGTCCGTGTTGCACATGGTTGTCCTGCCTCGTTCATTACAGGCTGGCTGCAGCGCTTCCCACACTTGTCTTCAGTGACGCACGTTGCTCAGAGGCACGCTCCGCGCTATTAGCGTGTATTTAATCGCCGTTCTCCTGTTACTTATGAACCCGCGAAGTAGCACATTTGCGAAAGGTGAAGCGCAAAGTGGCAAGGGATCACTGTGTTACACTTAACGTTTTAACACTAACAAATTGGGCTCCAAAGGTTAATTTGTATATTTTTTCAAGGGCAAAAAGTTACAAGTGTTTCCCCGCATTGGGAATACATTAGCTCTACTTTTCCATTTTTGGTTACCACCCAATGACAGTTTTGCAGGACTCGTTTAATTGAAACTGTTTTGTCTTATCATCCCATTTCCAGGTTTCTATAGCGGTGGGACTCGCCGGGCTTGCTTGTGTGATTCTGCTGATGATCATCCTCCTGATTCATAAATATGGGCGACATTCCAAGTTACGCATGAAAGGTATGTTTCCAGACTCACTCATGAACTTTAATAATTAATTTGCCTTTTGTTTTCTCATATTATGAAGCGACACGGTGGAGCACTGGTTAGCACATCCATCCGCACTGAGCAGAGGTTAGGGTTAGGTTCGATTCTGGCTACAGCCTTACTGTGTAGAGTTTGCATATTCTCCATGTGCCTTTACAACATTCCCAAGGATGTCACGGTGTCAGCTGGTGAAAACAATGGAGGAATGAGGACAGTTGTAAACTGCTGGTTTTATGTAGAAAATGTCATTTTGTAGTTCTGGTTGGCAAAACGTCTTTCGGCTGCTCCCGTTAAGGGTCACCACAGCAGATCATTTCCATCTAACTGTGTCCTCTTTAACTTCCTCTGTCGCACCAACCACCTGCATGTCCTCCCTCACCACAACCATATACTCTTTGGCCTCCTTCTTCTTCTCTTTTCTGTTGGTTCCAAACACTTGAAATTATATCACACCTCAGCCTCTGCCAGTCATGAAATGTTGAAATTGATTATCACCAGCTAAAGTATCATTTCTTTCATATATCACCAAGATACCCAATCATAATGCATTCCAAGAGTCATTTTGTAAGCTGAATTGTTCATACGTCATTAAATATTACATTGAAATCTGTAAGGGTTTATTTGACTTATATTTACCCTGAAGTCCATGACTGAAGTCCGCCGCCTAGCCGAAAGGGAGGTGCTTTCAGCAGACACACTTGTCTGGCCACACATCACTAGAAGTGTGGTGCTCTGAGTCTTTTACAAGCCGACCTCAGTGGGTTTTCTCACAGTTATTAAT
>NW_028284391.1:0-5494 GCF_059516105.1 Syngnathus floridae | reverse complement strand
TTCTGGAGGGTGATAATTCTGTGGGAACGGTAAACATAACATTTGATCTAACTGGAATTGCTTTCGGAGTTGACCCAAGTGACTACAGGCTTTTGATAGACAGTGATGGCAACTTCTCCAATGCTACAGTTGATCCGACCCTTCCTATGGTAGCAGGCTCATTGATAACATTCAACGGAGTTACATTATCTGATAATGATCACTTCACCATCGGAAACAACAACGATGTTTCTACATGCGCATCACTAACCTCAAATAGTTGGCAGACTGTCGTATGGGATTGCGGTTTTGCTCCTGATAGCAACTCAAACGTTGAAGTTAGCGATGGAACAATCGTATCCGTTGCCGCAAACACAGTCGAGTCTGCGAACAACCTTGTTGTGGGGAACGGTGTGTCAGCGGGGTGCTTGCACTAGCAGAAAAATTCTACGCTCATCGTAAAGGGAGATCTAACGATCAACACCAACGCTAACATGGTTTTCGGAGCTGGCAGCCGCTTAATCTTTAGAGGAATAAACGGAACTCAGAACTTCACAAACAACGCGGGTACAATGGCCATGGAAAATCTCACCATCGATAATGCTGATGATGTCATTTTTTCTGGTGTTGGATCTTTTACAATAGCAGATGGTTTAAGCCTGTTAAACGGTGACTTGACCAATAATGGTACACTCGGTTTCCGATCTACTGCTACACAAACCGCACATATCGATGTTATTGCCGCTGAGGCAAGTATAAATGGGGTTGGCACGAATGTGGTTCAGCGCTTTAGAACCGCACGTGCAGCTAATTGGGGTGACATAGCCTCTTCTGGTGTTACTACGAATTTAGAAGACTTGAATGGTGAAGTCGCCATGAGTGGTATTCCAGGTGGTGATGGATATGCTGCCAACACACAGGGTGGTGGTTTCATTTCAGTCTATTCATGGGATAACATTACCGATGCCTATGTGGCCCCGTCCAGTACATCAGACCCGATGACAATAGGCACTGGCTACGAGATTTGGCTGGCCGATAACCTCACCAATTGGGCTGGACAAGCTTGGGAACTCCGAGGGGCAATAAATACCTCTCCGGTAGTATTGGAAATGAATCAATTTGGAGGCGGATGGAACCTTTTTGGAAACCCTTATTTAGGGTTTTTGGATTGGGATCAAATGACATCAGATTTTACGAATATTGACAATAACGAATATTGGTACGTTGATGCCAATTTGAACGCATTTGTAAATCGTGCCGCTGGTGGTGGCGAGACTATTCCTCCTGGTCAGGGCTTTTGGATCAATGCTGTGAATGGAACGGATTTAACGATTGATCCTTCGAGGCATCTGGCAAGCGGAATTAACACTTCGACTTTCCACAAGGCTAGAACAAACGGTAATCAGCTGATGGTGCACATCGAGCACGAATCTGAGCCTTGGGGCAGTGCTGCCTATTTAAGAAACGAGACAAGTGCCTATTCGGGAGAAGATGAATTTGACATCACCCCCCTTCGAATGCCCGATCCTAGAGCCTGCAACATGTCAATTGAAGCTGGGGCAACCGACCTGATGGTAAACTACATCTCAGAGAGTGAAGATGCAGTTGACATTCCAATAAGAGTTGAGACTGGAACACCTGGCAATTATCAGATTGACTTTGCGGGATCTGAAACGTTTAAATCGTATAGCTGTGTTTCGATCGTTGATGAATCCAGCGGGCAATCCTATGACGTGAGCGATGAAACTGCTTTCTCTGTGGCAATCAATGCAAATGAAGAAAAGCGATTCACGCTTCGCCTTCGAACAGAGGAAAATGAAGATTGTCAAGTGGCCTCAG
Organism: Syngnathus floridae; assembly: GCF_059516105.1. NCBI lineage: Eukaryota > Metazoa > Chordata > Actinopteri > Syngnathiformes > Syngnathidae > Syngnathus > Syngnathus floridae. The sequence goes on along the minus strand of NW_028284391.1, from coordinate 3,676 downwards.
GGTATGATTTCAGCACAAGCGCAACTGTCTGGTCTTCAAACAAGACCATTTATGTTGACTACCAACTCGACCAAATGGCGAATACCAATATCAGGTAATGAATATTTTGGGTGAGGAAGTGATTAACACAAACTCTCAAGTATCATATAGCAGAGAAACAATAAGCATGAACAACTTCAGTGCTGGTTCTTACATTGTGTCTGTAGACATCAATGGTAAAGTGGAAACGCACAAAATAATATTGAACTAATGAAAGTATCGGTTAAGAAAATTTTCGCAACGATCATTTTACTGGGTGGACTTATGACCCTTGATTTATATGCACCGCCAATAGGCGGACCAGGTGGTGTTTCTGGTTCAGGTGCCGCTTGCTGGCCTCCGCCCTGCATTCCGATTGATGGAGGTATTGGTCTTCTGCTAGCCGCAGGAGCCGCCTTCGGAGCAAAAAAGTTGTTTGCACGTTAGTAAATAGCTATTTGCTGATATGGCGTCATGATCAAAAAATATTGGAGTGATCCCGTTTACCGCTTTCTAACGAAGGCGGTTTTGCTTTATGCCGGTTGGTACATTTTTTACCAGCAATGGCTTAAGCAAGTTAGCGATATTGATTTAGCTGTAATTCGCAATCTGGAGTTGGGCGCGTCATGGTTTTTAAAGCTAACAGGTTATTCGCTCATCGCTGAAAGTGAGATTTCATCGATACGAACGATAGGTATTGATGGCACCCATGGCTTGTGGATAGGAGATCCATGTAATGGTCTCACCCTCTTTGCACTATTCACCGGATTTACACTGGCCTATCCTGGCCCATGGAAAACAAAGGCATGGTTTATTCCATTCGGTATTGTTACAATCCATATTCTCAATATCATTCGGATAATTTCCTTAGCACTGATCGTCTATTACTTCCCAGACCCCGAAGTTCTTGACTTTAACCATACATACACCTTTACTATTCTGGTGTACGGATATGTGTTTTATCTGTGGTATTTATGGGCAACCAAGCTTTCCGGCAAAAGCACCAACAATTGACAAGGCGCCTGCAAATAGGGACAACCGGAGCAGCGGTAATATTGCTGGTTTGTACTGGTTTCTTTCGCGAATTCATGTTTGTCAACATCAATGAGCAGCTAAGATTTTTGTGGTATGCCAATGAGCCCTCTCAAATGTCGAGCGCTCTTTCTTTCCTGTCAGGTTGGAACTACTGGTCGCTTTACTACCTCAAATGGGTGCTCACGGTCCTATTCTCCTTGGTTTTCATGCTTGAGGCTTCATTGATATGCCGATTGATTTTCAGCAAATGGCACCTGATGGAACTAGGGTTTCTTTATGCTGGACTCTTTGTAATTTCCGCACTGCTCATGGGTGGCTATTATCTGTTTGGTGATGCTCAAGAGGGCTATATCCTTGCTCGATTCTTCATGGGAATCGCTCAATCGCCCTTGCCTGCAATGATCGTTACCCCCAGCATTTACTTACGGAATAAAGGTATCCTAGCCAAATAACCATTGAAGCGACCTGCAATCTCGTTAGGTAAAAAGATGGAATAAGATAGAATCAGTATCAGACCAAAATCGGTGATGCCCAACATAACCACAATGGTCAGATGAAAGAGTAACCCACAGACCAGAAGCATATTTCGCACCTTTCCAAACCAGATAAGGATAGGAAACAAGAGTTGATATGCCAATGCTGACCAGGTTGCCAAAATAAGCCACCAGGTATTATCATCAAGATTTTCAAACAACACAGGTAAACTATACTCGGGAATAGCAAGCGTAATCAACATGGCCTCTCCCGACAGCCAATAATGTCCGAATAGTTTGTGCACACCCGAGGTGAAATACATCAAGGCAATCTGAATCCACACAAACCGAAATCCTAGGTTGTGAAACAAACGCATCAAGCTGTTGCCTCTTCCCTGTTGCTGATCCTTCACAGAAAACAGAAATATCGAGAGCATAAAGAGCTGAATCAAAATATGCCAGCCGCCATTGCTCACATCATAGTTGGCATAATACAGATTCAGAAAAATAAACCAGGTCAATACTCGCGTCCACCAACTACTCAGGCCCAATACCGCAAAAGCGGTGAGCAGTATAAAAAGCCCTAGAAAAACCCAGTAGTATTCGCGAAAAGCCTCATATCGCAGAAGAACAGCCAGTCGGTCCAGACCATCAAAATCATGAAAAAGAATGGTGAAATGATTCATCCCCCAAACCTCATCGGCAATAGGCAACATCCACAAAACCAACAATAGACCTGCGAGATTAATAGCCCGAATGAACAGCATGCTGGTATCCAGCATCGGCAGAGAATACTGCCACCCTTCCAATGTATCATTTAGCCAGCGCATATCTTAATAGGTAATTGGCGTAAAAACTAGGGCTGTATCCGACCGATTTAATCGTTCATTCTCAACGTGCAGTTCCTCTACATAAACTGCCACCTGTATGGAATCTACCGATTCTGGTTGAACCCTCTGATGCACATAGCTCCAGCAGCTCTTCAGCACCAATTTGTGTTTGCTGCTCGAAATCAAACCTTCAGCCCTATCTCTATTCGCAGCTTGGTACAGATAGCTCCCAATGTTTTCTAATTGATCATGGGTCTTGAGCTCAACATCGAATCGGTTTTGCCATTGACACTGCAAGTACTCAAAGGCTGGAGTTCTCCAAGAAGTCCACTCATTGTCCTGCTTTAGTCTATAGGCAAAGACATGCCTTCTATATGGTGGTTCTGGTGCAAACGCTGTAAGATTTTGATAAAACCATGGAACCAAATAATGATTTGTGGCATAGTAAAACTTCTTCGGCAGAAGGTCCTTACTAAAGTGGTTGAGCACAACCATGGCAAAGTGTGCCACAAACAAGCCTACGATCAGGAGAACCGTCCAGGTTGGCAGTCTTGATTTAGCGTGGTTGTGCAAGGGCAATCATTACATTTGCGAACCCGATAAAATTACACTTTATGCAGCGCGATCAGCAGGTATTTGACATCATTGAATCAGAGAAAAACCGCCAGCTCCACGGCATTGAATTAATCGCCTCAGAAAACTTTGTGAGCGAGCAAGTAATGGAAGCCATGGGCTCTGTTATGACCAACAAATATGCAGAGGGTTATCCTGGTAAGCGCTACTATGGCGGGTGTGAATTTGTGGATATGACAGAGCAACTAGCCATAGATCGTGCAAAATCATTGTTTAATGCTCAGTGGGTAAATGTGCAACCCCATAGCGGTGCCCAAGCCAATGCTGCAGTGATGCTTGCTTGCTTGAATGCAGGTGATACCATCCTCGGATTTGACCTGAGCCACGGAGGGCACTTAACCCACGGTAGCCATGTCAACTTCAGCGGTAAATTGTACCAGAGTACATTTTATGGTGTTGAAGAAGAAACAGGTCTAATAGATTGGAACAAAGTAGAAGCCAAAGCCAAGGAAGTAAACCCCAAAATGATCATCTGCGGTGCATCAGCCTACAGCCGAGACTGGGACTATGAACGATTGCGCGCCATTGCCGATCAAGTCGGGGCTTTGCTGCTTGCCGATATTTCGCATCCATCAGGACTGATTGCTAAGGGCATTTTAAACGATCCCCTACCCCATTGCCATATTATTACCACCACCACGCATAAAACACTCAGAGGTCCGAGGGGTGGCATGATTATGATGGGCA
>NW_028284390.1:0-5712 GCF_059516105.1 Syngnathus floridae | reverse complement strand
GTAAATATAGGAGGAAAATAATTATTCAATCGAATGTCGAGGACAAATTGATCCATTTATTTTGATAAAGATTTAAACAAAAAAGTAAGGACCAGCGACAATACGCAACCGATACTTCCGAAAATCGTTTAACTCTAAGGAATAGGCCCATGCTCGATCAGAACTTAACTGATGCTTGTGAAGAACTTGGGATAGAATACCCACCTTTACTATTACTACATGATAAATATGGCTGACGTTTCATATATCTTTGATGCTCAATCCAGTAAAATTGAATCCATACATATACGTAAAGGAAAAGAGCCTGTAGTGACTGCAACAACTACCGCGGTATTTCATTGCTGAGCTTCTTTAGTAAACTATTCGCCCGCATAGTTCTCCTTCGACTGCAGCTTCTTACCGAGCGCATTTACTCAGAATCGCAATGCGGCTTTCGTTCAAAGAGATCAACTTTCGATATGATTTTCTCACTACGTCAGCTGCAAGAGAAGTGCAGAGAACAAAACCGACCACTGTACCTCGCTTTTATAAATACAGCCAAAGCGTTCGACCTCGTGTGCAGAGACGGTTTGTTAAGGATACTTTCACTATTCGGTTGTCTACTTAAACTCCTCAGAATGATAAAATCGTTCCACGACGGTATGATGAGCGCTGTACAGTTTTTCGGTGATAGGTCTACAGAGTTGGGCGTGAAGAGTGGTGTAAACCAAGGATGCAGCCATTGTATCGCATCAAGAAAATGGCCTCCAAAGACTATTGGATAGGTTTTCTGATACGTGTAATCAATTTGGCCTTACCATTAGACAAAATAAAACCCAAGTAATGAGACAAGCAACCGCCAGTCAACAGAACATCTCCATTCAATACACCACATTAGCGGTCGTCCGGCAGTTATAGTCTCTAGGCTCCACCGCTTAAGAGAACCTCTCATTGGATGCAGAGCTCAACAAAAGGATTGGAAGGGCTTCCATAAACCTTTCTAAACTGACTAAAAGTGTCTAAGAAAACAAACACCTAACCACCAATGCCAAGATGACTGTCTATAGAGCATATGTTCTCAGTACCCCGGTGTACGAGAGTGAGTCCTGGACAACGTACTCTACCCATGAAAGGAAACTCCAGGTCTTCCATGTGGTTTCTACGCAGAATACTTGGCATTAAATTTCAGGGCAGAGTGAACCACAACGATGTGCTACAAAGAACTGTCATCCCATCCATCCACTCCCTGCTTCGTGAGGGATGGCTTTGTTGACTGGGATATGTGCGTATCGGAGCCAGTGGGGCTGTTGTGATAAAATCGCACTACTAATCGGTAAACACCGATCGCCTACCTCCATTCTACTGGCTAAACAATACCTGGTTTCCACCTTAATTGTTGAAAATCCAGGAAACCTACTTTTGAACAGACCTACACCACGCAGAAGTCGAAAAACCAATACAGCGGATGCTTTCAAGTCGGATGTGACTCACTTTCATCTCACCTTATCCTGTGACGGCCTCTGCTCTGTTCAGAACGCAAACCATCGTGAGGTCATTTCTCAGGTAACGAGCAACTTTGCACCAAATTGATTCTTATCAGCCAACCTACCTGTGGTTAACGTCAGACAACTCGAATGTGCTGCGAATCTTTACCGTAGATTTTGGACAACTTTATCCTAGTTCCGCTCCGGCTACTGCGTGCTGCTAAATTCTTACAGAGTCCGTCTTCCGAATATGCCTCCTAGGGTGTTGGATGTATGTCCTGACTGCGGGTCTTCACTCTATGAGACTACTCACCTGTTCAGCTACCCGGCCCATCCTACGACCTTGGTTCCGACTGACCTTTGTACCAACCCTTCATCAGTCGCTTCCTTTCTGCATTTAACCGCTGGCAATGACTAGGATGTTTCCTTCATACACACACCCTATTGTGCTCTAATAGAATGTCCCAGGGGTGGGTGGAAGAAACCAGCTGGCGGTCAGACCATGAATTGGAGTAGAGGGATGAAGGGGAAACGTCGAGATTAAATAGCGTTGGTCGGTTTCAGCTTCCTAGATGAGGCCCAAAAGATGCTGACTTTGTTTGGTTAAATACACTCCAGGTCATGGCACAAAACAGAAATCATTGGCGTGAGTGCTCTTCACAATCCATTCTATAATAAGACGTCTATTTGTCGTCGCTGCTTATGCTTCAACAGACTGCCGCCCTGATGCAATCAAGGATGCTTTCTACCAACGACTCCATGGCCTTCTGCGCAGAGCTGCGCGGACGGATATCGTAGTACTAGCTGGAGACTTGAACGCTCGAGTGGGTTGGTTTTCTTTTGACGTATCGCATCTAGGAGGCACTTTTGGTTTTGATAACGTGCGGTCGGACAACGGTGAGAGACTTCTGGACTTATGTTCGGAACACCACCTCTTTCTATCCAGCACCAACTTCCGACACTGCAGGTACCAGAGCGCTACCTGGCGACCCAACTCCCCGGTTCAATCATGGACCCAGATAGACCATATTGCAATTAGTTATCGATGGCGTGGTTGTGTGACGGATTGTCGGTCCTACTGGAACACCAGTGTGAACTCTGACCGTGCTCTTGTCTGTGCTAAACTATCACTACGCTTTGGTGGACAACGACGGGATGTCAATTAACTGTTAAACTGTAACCGGCTGACAACGACAGACGTTCTGGCAAAATACCAAACCGAACTGGCGGAAGGGCTAGTTAATAGTCCACAAAGCGGCGTAGACGAGCAGTGGTCCCACATCCGACTGGCATTAGATTCGGCTAGCTCGTCAAGCTGCGGTCTGACACACCGGCTCGTTAACCACTGGATTTCGGCGAGTTCGCTTCAGATTCTAGATGCGCGTCGGTCGATACCGACGAGCGGTGTACACAACAAGGCACGCCTAGCATTGATGGGTAGCCTAAAAAGTCTACGAAACGACCGCGAGGTCTGGTGGTCCAATCGCGCAGCCGAGATGGAACATGCCACTAACACGGGAAACACCCGAAAACTATTCCATCTCATTCGAGCCACAGGAAGCAAACGAGTCGGTGTAAGTGAAACAGTCTGCGAAGTGGATGGATCACTAATTCATAATCTTGAACGGCGCCTGGAACGCTGGGTAGAGCACTTTAGTGGCCAATTCAACTGGCATCCAACCACACTCGCTCAACCTTCAGTATGCCCGTCCCCGGTGTGGCATGTGCCACTAGGTCCTCCCACAGAAACTGAAGTTCACGGTGAGATCACTCGCCTCAAACGCCATAAGGCACCTGGACCAGATAACCTTTCCCCCGTTCTGTTCAAAGATGGCGGAGTCGCTCTCCTCAAAGCCCTATCCACCTTGTTCTCTATGTCCTGGCCTACGGAGAAAGTCCCTTCTGACTGGAACATGGCCTTGATAGCTCCCATCTTTAAAAAGGACGACGGGATAACTGTGGTAACCACCGAGGGATAAGCGCCCAAGATGTTCGCTTCCATCCTACCTCGCAGACTAATCACTGTACGTGAATCCTGTACGCGCGAGGAGCAGGCGGGTTTCCGTCCAGACCGTGGGTGTATTGATCAAATCTTCACACTGCGACAGATACTAGAACACCGCCACACCTACCGGCGGCCCACAATTGTAGTTTTTCTTTATATCAGAGCAGCCTTTGACTCTGTCGAGAGGTCTGTTTTGTGGGACTGCCTGTAGAGGAATTGGGTACCTGAGATGTATGTTCGTCTTCTAAAAGCACTCTACTATCAGATCTCAGGAAAGGTTAGGGCATGCGGAAAACTATCAAAACCTTTTACAATCTCCTGTGGAGTTCGTCAAGGTTGCCCTATCTCCCCGTTCCTCTTCAATTTTGCCATCGATGACGTCCTTAATACAACATTGCTTGGTGCCTCAAACATGGGTGTGGAGCTTCTCCCAGGTAACAGAATCCACGATTTAGAGGACGCCGATGACATCGTCTTGCTGGGTGACAACAGTCGGGCAATGCAAGATGTGATAGACCGCTTGACGATTGAGGTGTCGAGGTATGGCATGTGCTTTGCTCCAGAAAAGTGCAAAATACTAGTTCAAGACTGGCGGGAGCCCGTACCCGATCTCTCCCTGAATGGAGAAAGAATGGCCGTCGTGGACAAATTCATTTACCTTGGGAGTTGCATCACAGCTGGCGCAGCAGTTGAAGATGAAATCAAACTGCGCATCTCGAAAGCTAGGTTAGCTTTTGCTAATCTGAAGCACCTATGGCGCTGACGTGATATAAACCTGTCTATTAAAGGGCGCGGTGCTCCTTTATGGGTGCGAAACGTGACCTCTGCTTGCCGCAGACGTTCACAAGCTGTCAGTATTCGATTCCCGTTGCTTGCGCAATATCGCCCGCATATGGTGGGAACAACACATCAGTAATGAGGACGTGCGGCATCGAGTTTTGGGTCCGAACAGCTCTCCAATAAGTACTGTGATTTCCGTACACCAGCTTCGTTGGCTAGGGCATGTGCTGCGTATGCCCACCCACCGCCTACCTTCCCGTGCCTTATTGGCACACCCTGGGCCTAGGTGGAAGAAAGTAGCAGGTGTTCAGGCTACAACATGGCAGAAAGGAATGAAGAAAAGGACGTCAAGGCTGGCCCGTGTTGGCCGGTCTCGTCTCCCGGGATGGGGTCAAAAAGATACGGAGTGTGGCTGGCTAGAGACACTACAAGATATGGCAAAGAACCGAAATCAGTGGCGTGAGTGCTCCCACCAATGTCCCCTCTCCAACTATCGAAAAAAATACAAAAGGCATGCAATAAAACAACAAAAAACACCCTGTTTTCTTCTCCTTCTCCCTGTATCTCATAAACATACCTCTTTACTTGCGGTACAAATTGTTGGTGGCACCCAGTCTGAATCAGACGGCGTTAATATATATGTAATAAATCCTTACAAATCGCATGCAGTGTGAACTAAAACAAAGATCACCATCTTTCTTCCCTTCTATTGTTTTATTCCTACACAACCCAATTTATCTGTTCTGTTATGGTGATGGCACCTTCTCTATCTCAGAAATATATATATGTGTGTGTATATATATATATGCATGCATGCACGCCTGGATAATTCCGGCCCTATCTTCAATGACAGGTTAAAGGTTCAAACCCGAGCTACCATAAATCCTATCGACTAACTGTTCACAATCTGACTGTATTATTAAGCCTACTGTGTGTTGATTATGTTGTGTGAAGGGCAGAAAGGAGAAAAGCCGAAAACATTGTTTATCTCTTGTAAGCACTATTGATGCACTTGAGCTGCTAAACTGCATACTACTTTCTCAGTGCCAAAGATAACTTATTTTGTGTACCTCACTTCGGACCCTTAATTGTTTACTATACTGTTCAATGAGATTGTGTAGGGTTTCTTTTCTGAACCGTACCTCATCACTGGCCTCATATTCTAAAATGCTAAACAAATTTATTTTAGCGGAAAGTCTGCTGGCCGTAACCGCAGATCGACCCTCACCTACGTCGATGTGGCTAACATTATTCATTCGCCAGATGACGAAACATTTCACACGACGAGGCGTAAGTCTATTCGCCTACACTGTAAAACTGCGGTGAGTTGGCTTATTTGTGTTCGTGGAACTAATTTTAATGTCTTTAGTTATTGCTATTTAAGTTACCTTGTCTATGATGACCTCATGAACGTTCGAGCCTAGCTGTGGTTATTGGGTTTTACCGTAGCCCTACCTCCAAGTA
>NW_028284389.1:0-6184 GCF_059516105.1 Syngnathus floridae | reverse complement strand
TGCTCAATAACGAAACCTCGTATCCTGTCAATACTGCGTTTACCTTAAACGCTCCGTACTTCGACACCGAATGGAAATGGCTTGGGGGCTACGCCTCTTTCCGATCTGCCATGTTTGTGTATATCTACCCCGAAAACCTACTGCATCCTTCATTACGCAGTGAGCAATCATCTAAGTTTAAAGAGATTTCGAACAGGCTGAATCAAGGAGGTTTGTTTACTCCAGAAACGGCTTGTGAACTGGCCAATGAATACGAGGCCTTCTTGAGCGATGTGCAAAGCTTAGAACCGCAAGCAGGTGCCAATACCGATGTGCTAGACAAGAATGGCCCCTGTGACAATGAGGCAACTCGGCCGCGGAAGAAAATGTTTTTCGGATTTGCTAAGGCTAAGTCAAAGAAGATTTACTACTGCGAACAAGAAAATTCGGATGCGGCCACGCTGAGCCTACAATGGATAGAATTGCCAGGATTTGGAAAGGACGTTGAACGACTTATAGGCACAGGACAGCGCGTGAGGAGTGATGGCAAGCGCTATCTCTATGTATTTGCCCTAAACTACAAAGCCGGAAAGCGATGGGTAAGTCAACTCAGATATGATCGAGACGAACTTTTCTGGGACGAAGAGGCTGCTGAGGTTGATTTCGGTGAAGATGTTTGGATGAAATCCATCGTGGTGGTGCAAAGACATGGCAATGGCAATCCGATGTTCTTCTTCAAAAAAATGAAAAACGGCAGCCGCGGTCTGTTCATGAACATGTACAGCTCACATAATGATGGGTGGAACTGGGACGAGCCCATTGGAATGGCAAGCCCAGCCTACTCTGACAAATTGACTGTCATTGCGGCTACCGAAGTTGGAGCAGGTACGGCACACAACCCCAATATCATTGTAGTGTACAGACGTACTGGACACAACCAACTCTTTTTTCAGCCTTTTGCTCAAGCCGATTATCAAACACACTTTGGTTACTTTGGAAGACTATGGCCAGGGTGGTTATATGGACTCGACAGCTCGTATAATCCGGTTGCTCTTTCCGAATCTCCCGACTTTTGGTTTGGCTCGTGGGGCAATTTCGAATTTGAAGGAATCTATTCAAATCATGATGATGACGAAACCGCAAGTGTCCTCATCAAACGCGTTAATTCAAGCTCTACCAAAATTCTGCGGCTAAGTTTTGAGGATCGAGCATCGAGCAGTGTTACCCGTGTTATCGATGGCATTGGTTTGCATTATTTCCTAATCCAGTATGCGGGGATCAATTCCAAAGCAATTGACCTCACTGTGGAACTGGAAAGCGGCAAGAAAACCCGAACCATGTTCGAGTGGCTTGACCCCAATGGAAATTGGTACAGTGCCATAGCCGATCGCAAAAAAATATATGGAGTCATAAAAGCTTATATCACAGACAAGATAGACAAGCGAAACGAAGACCCATCGTGGAGCATCGCATTCAACTACATGCGCGCATTTTTTGATTTAAGCAAGAACAAAAACCGGGCAACATCCATAAGCGCGCCCTCGGCAAGTAAAGGCGAAAGGCCAAACCTCATGACGCTCGTAGCCCAAATGCTCAGGGTAGTATCTGGTTCTAGAACAGGTGCCAAGAGTGGACAGGCATACCCGTGGGCCATAATCATTGACAAGCAGCCGTTGCTCGAAAAAGTGGGCACTCCGCGCACGACAAACGTTGTCTCAGAACTGAAACACATTACGTTCTATAGTCAAAACGCCAACCTGGCATTTGGCTATGCTGGTGAGGAAGGTCCGGTAATGCTGCGTTTTGAAACGGCCAACGAGAGTTCGATTGTCTTGAAAAATGACAAAATTCCTTTTGATCCATTTTACGAAGCCACGCTCTCTATCCGCACCAATGAAAACTCTGCCGAGTTTCAACCAAGAAGAAGCGAATTGCAGACCATTTTCCAGTCCAATACCGATTTGGGATATATGATCAACTACTTCTCTGAAGCCTACTACTTCTTACCGTTGAGTTTTGCCCTAAAACTTCAGGAGGCAGGCTACTTTGTAGAGGCACTGGCGTGGTACAGATCGCTCTTTGACTACAATTGGAAAAACGCTAACCAAAGAAAAATTTGGTACGGTTTGGTGGCCGAAGAATCGGCCAATATGAACTACACACTCGGTGTCAATTGGCTCATTGATCCCATGAACCCACACCGCATTGCGCTTACCCGACCAGGAGCATACACCGCCTTTACCATTCAGAGCATTGTAAAATGCCTGCTCGACTATGCCGATCAGGAATTCACAACCGACACCGTGGAGTCTGTGCAACTAGCCACGCACCTTTACGAAGAAGTAGAGACGCTTATGTCTATGAGCCAGTTTGAGCCAAGCGAAGAAAGCTGTTCATGTGGCAACGATCCCAAAGAAAAATTATGGCAGGCCATGCGATGCCTCAGCAACATTGGCGATTTGCTCAAGCACAAGCAAGCCATTGATGATTTGGGTTATTTATTGGGAGAAATCAAATCTTGCAGTAAAGTAGATGACATCATCACCGCAGCCACGAATGAAAACTACGGCCATTTTCTCAGAGCCACCACAACGGTCGAAATCAACACCGCTATTGCTAAGGTACATTATGATATCCTGACCGAAATCGGCAACAACCCTGACCCACTGCCCATGTCAACATTTGTTGCCAACGCTGTGGTGAATTACAGCACCTTGCAGGCACAAGCACTAAGCGTGCATGGGGGCAATATGCTGGCCGAGAGCGTGAGCGTTGCCGCACAGGAAAACATTGCCAATACGTTTGAGGTAATCACTGGCTACAATACCGATTCGTTGATATTGAACACAACATCGCTTCCTTTTACACAGCAAAATCACGATGGAGTTGTGCCCTATACGCAGGGGAACGAAGTGTTCCCGGTAAGTCGCGAGCCTCAACTGCTGAGCGGAAGCGCCTTTGCTTTGCAAAATGCAAGCTACAAAGAATTTCCGCTGACCACCACACGGCACCAAACCGAGTACATGTTTGACTTTTCGGTACCCGTTACATCCTACGGATATTGCGTGCCAGACAACCCCGTGTATGAGGGCTATCGCCTGCGAGCCGAGCTCAATCTGTTCAAGATTCGCAATTGCATGAACATTGCAGGCATGAAGCGCGACCTAGACCCCTATGCTGCGCCCACCGATGCCACCAGTGGCTTGCCATCCATTGGGGCAGGCGGACGGCTAAGCGTGCCGGGTAGTCTGGTCATAAAGCCCACCCAATACCGATATCCGGTGTTGATACAGCGCGCCAAGGAACTCGTGCAGCAAGCCGCGCAGTTGGAGGCCGTGTATCTCGCTTCTTTAGAAAAGAAAGATGCAGAAAACTATACCCTCATTCGAGCGAAGCAAGACCTAAAGCTGAGCCGAGCCGGAGTAAAACTCAACAACCTGAAGGTAGATGTGAGCGAAGGTGAAGTGGACTTAGCCAAACTGCAAAAAGAACGATACCAAATACAAGTAGAGCAGTTGGATGGCTTTTTACAGGCCGGGTTGAACCAATTTGAGCAGCAGATTATTGAAGCATATCAGGGTATCATGGCGGCAAGCGTTGAGCTCGCTCAATTACAAAGTCAGCAATCAGTTAATCAAGCTATTGCAGCCGCGATACCAAGCGCGTCTTTTGGAGCTTCCGTCACGTTTGGACCAAGCGGTGGTATCTCAGCGGGAACTAGTGTCGGAACTAGTCTAAACCTTGGAGCCATCGCATTTTTAGGTCAAAATATAAAATCAGCGATTTATCAGGGACGAGCCCAAGCGGCACTGGCCAAAGCCCAAAACCAAGCCTCTACTCTGTCCATCATGAGCAGCCTGGAAAACCGCCAGCGCGAGTGGCGCTATCAAAAAGTGTTGGCCGAGCACGACATCAAAGTGGCCGACCAACAGGTAACCATCGCTCAAGATCGTTTGAAAGTCTCGGGACAAGAGCTAAAAATGGCGGAAATGCAACAAGACTTTGCCGAAGAATCGCTGGAGTTTTTGAAAAACAAGTTCACCAATGCGGTGATGTATGGCTGGATGAGCCGCATACTGAGCGGAGCCTATAGTGCCATGCTCAATGAGGCCACCGCGGTAGCTAAGCTGGCCATGTATCAGCTCATGTTTGATCGGCAAGAAGCACCACCCATCGAAATTGCAGACAACTACTGGGAATCGCCATCCACTACCATTTCGCTCAGTGGCGGAGGCGGACCCGATTACCAAGGACTCACGGGCAGCGCGCGCTTATTGCAAGACATCACCCGCATGGACCAATGGGGTTTTACTACCGACAAGCGCAAGCTTGAAGTGAGCAAAACCGTGTCTATGTCGCAGATGTTCCCGCTCGAATTCCAGCAATTCAAGCAAAGCGGCAATATGATTTTCAATACGCTGATGGAGCATTTTGATCGGGATTTCCCCGGGCAATACATGCGCATCATCCGCAGGGTGAAATTGACGGTAGTGGCTCTCGTGCCACCTACTCAGGGCATCAAAGCCACGTTGACCTCATCCGGTATTTCCGAAGTGGTGATCAAGGGCGACCGTTTCCAAAACACGTTTATAAGAAGAACGCCCGAGCGCATTGCGCTTTCTTCGCCTGCGCAGGGCACTGGTGTGCTCGAATTGCAACCTCAAGGCGAACAATTCTACAATCCCTTTGAAGGCAATGGTGTTGCCATGCAGTGGGAGTTGGATATGCCCATCGAAAGCAACACTTTAGACTACAGCACCATCTCGGATGTGTTGATCAACATCGACTATACTGCACTGGACAGTGTTGACTACCGATCAGAGGTGCTTCGCAAGTTGCCCAATTACAATGAAGGCGAGCGCCTCTATAGCCTGAGGAACGACTTTGCAGATCAGTTTTACCAACTCGCGAAGCCAGAGAGCAGCGATACCCCGTTCAAGGTGGAGATTGATACTTGGCCGTTTGACTTTCCCGGAAACTTAAAGGATTACTATATCCGAGGCGTACGACTCATGATCAGCACATTTGCGGATAGGCTGGACAACATCGACCCGGGAGAGACCAAGCAGGTCGATATTACTTACACCCCTTTCGCAACCAACGAGGTGGTGACGGGCACGGCTATATTGGATGCCAACCACTTTGCCGGCACCATCGGGCCCGGTGGCGCTGGCTTGCAAAACTTCCTTGGCAAGGATGTAAGCGGCACGTGGACGCTGGATTTCTCCATAATCAATGACGCCATTGGCGGCACTTCAGAAAACCTGAACCCGCTAAAACAACTATTTGAAAACAACGAAATCGGTGACATCTTCTTTGTAATAGACTATGCCGGAAATTTTAAAAACAGCTAAAAACAACACATCATGGATTGTATAATCACCCATATTGATGACCCCTTCCGCCCGGGAAATTTTTCCTTCGATTTTAAGAAGAGCATTATCGCGGGTACTGGAGTGTTGGCCATAAAATTTGACGAGTTCATTGACGAGTCGTTTCGCATCGTAGGAATTACGGATAGCACCGAACTCAAAAGCACGTCCATCGTCATAGATGATTCCGTGCCAGCCGAAGCGGACAGGCGCATCATTTACACCTTCAACACCACCTCGACTTGGTGGGATGAAAACCTGAGAACGGATCGGTTCACCGTTCGATTCAAGGATATGGTCACGGGAGAAATCGTGGCGATCACCGTCAATATTCGCAGTGTGGAGATTCCCGATTTTGACGCTCCAGCCGGTGGTGAAAAACCCGGTGATGTGACCGTAAAGGTCAAATATCCCTACCCGTCATCCATTCAAGTAAATATGAATGACGCGTGGAC
The DNA here is from genome assembly GCF_059516105.1 of Syngnathus floridae. Lineage (NCBI taxonomy): Eukaryota > Metazoa > Chordata > Actinopteri > Syngnathiformes > Syngnathidae > Syngnathus > Syngnathus floridae. The sequence goes on along the minus strand of NW_028284389.1, from coordinate 378 downwards.
CAACCCCACTTCAACTCCAGACTATGTGGTTTATCGCACGGGACATGCCGACCCAAAATTTGTCGCGGGCATCTCCATACCCGAAGAGGAACAAACCACACTGCAGATTGAGTTGGTTGAGTTGGTCGCTCAAGACCGCAACTCGGTCATCCCGTTCTACGTGGCATACAAACAAGATGTACCTGTAAATGAACAGGTCAACCAATTTGGCTTTGCCAATCTTATCTTAGACTTTGATGTTTAAACACGAATTAAAACAATTGATGCACCATGCAATACCACGATGAACTTTTTACCAAAACCATTGACAACGTTGGCGGTAGCGGCAGTATCGACTTTGTAACCGATCTGGATTGGGGATTGGAAAAATTCTCGGTT
>NW_028284388.1:0-6448 GCF_059516105.1 Syngnathus floridae | reverse complement strand
AGTTAGTCGAGATAAAGTCTGATGGATCAATTTGGATGAATCAGAAATATTTTAATTACGCTACGGGATTGCGTATGGCACACGATGGAAAATGGCAGGAGCTCTTTGGCTTTCCGCGCAGGAAGACCGAGGCATCGTTGGATCAGCATCATTGTGATCTTGCTCTGGCCATTCAGCAAGTGACCGAAGAAATTGTGATTAAAATGGCCAAAGAAGCTAAGCGAATCACCGAAGCGGACAATCTGGTGATGGCGGGTGGAGTGGTGCTCAACTGCACTGCCAACGGGAGACTGCTCCGAGAAGGAATCTTTAAGAATATTTATGTGCAACCGGCAGCGGGTGATGCCGGTGGATCGTTGGGTGCTGCACTAGCAGTGCACCATCTTTATTTCGAAGAAAAGCGAGACGTTGAGAGAGAACAAGATCAAATGAACGGTTCTTATCTAGGTCCAGAATATTCTGACAAGGAAGTGATGCGCATGAATCGCAAGACCAATGCAAACTTTCAGGCCTATGATGACGATCAAGCTCTGATGTCTTTTGTTGCTGGTAAGATTGCTGAGGGCAACATTGTCGGCTGGTTTCAAGGGCGGATGGAATTTGGTCCGCGCGCACTGGGCAATAGAAGCATATTGGCTGATGCGAGAAACCCAACGATGCAGGAAAAGATCAACATCAGCATCAAAATGCGAGAGAACTTCAGGCCCTTTGCCCCCTCGGTTTTAGGAGAGGACTTGGCGGAGTATTTTGACTTAGACACCGATTCGCCCTACATGTTGTTTACCGCATGCGTGCAGAAAATACGGCAGTGCACTCTTCCAAAGGAGTACCAAACGCTACCCATGATGTATAAATTGGCGATTCCGCGCAGTGATATTCCAGCCGTAACACATGTTGACTTTTCTTCACGAGTGCAAACCGTACATAGTGAAACCAATAAACGATTTTGGAAGCTCCTTACCGCGTTTAAAAAACAAACCGAATCAGGAATATTGGTGAATACCAGCTTTAATCAGCGAGGAGAGCCCATCGTCTGCACACCCTACGATGCCTACCGTTGCTTTATGGGCACAGACATGGATTACTTGGTCATCAATAACTTTGTGTACTCAAAACCTGACCAACCGGATAGACTAAACAAAAAGCGCTGGCAAACTGAGTTTAAGGCTGACTGAGTATGAGGCGATGGACAAACATTAAAAACAATGGTTAGGGAACTCTGGCTCTTTCTTCGAGAACGGAAAAAGTATTGGTTGATGCCTATGATCTTAATTCTTTTGTTGGTTGGCGCCTTGCTCGTTTTTGGTGGCGGTAGCGCTGTCGCGCCATTCATTTATACCCTTTTCTAATTATCGAAATGCAAGTCCCAAAAACAAACCCAGCGCTTACGGTTATTGCCATTACGGTCGGTTTTGTAATTGTCTTTCTTTACTCGGATTGGCCATGGGCTTTGTATGTCTCTGTCATCGTAGGTGTTTTGGGAGTGGTTTCACGGTGGATACGCGAGAAATTTGACTTTCTCTGGATGAAGCTGGCTTTATTGCTGAGCTACATAATGCCCAACATATTGCTGAGTGTGATCTACTTCTTTTTGTTGGTCCCACTGGCACTGCTTTCTAGGGTATTTCAACGGACCGACCCAATGAAGCTGAAAAAAAAATCTGGAAGCCTATTTACGGAGCGCCATCACTGCTACGAGAAGCAAGATTTTAATAAAATGTGGTAGCCCTTGAGCGTTGAAAAGCTCAACGGTTGAATAACCAACTCCAAAGTCCATTTCTTTTTCTCAGCGTTTTTAGAAGAGCCGCAAACTCCTGATCAGTCAGCGGGTCGATATTGGCATCAGGGACCTCATATAGATAGCTGGTGCATTCAGGGGGTAGGTCTTTCTGATTAGGAAAGTCAGAATATCGGAAGTAAAAATCATCAGGCGCTTTATGTGCACTTACACTGACCTTACCATTCTCTTCTCGTCCGTTGTACACAATCAGCTGTGCATTTTCTGGGACTACAGTTCCAGCAACAGCGTATCGGGGGACCTCTGTCTTGTTGGCTGGAGAATAGTGAATAAGCCGACTGTCGAAAAGCAATGCCTCACCTCTTGGTACATCAAAAGAAACCATTGCTTCAATTGCAAGCTTGCGGTTATTTAAATATTTTGGCTTTATACCGCCTCCTCTCCGATTGAGCGGAAAATTGTGACTCCCTTTCAGCGCAAATAAGGTTCCGTTGTTTTCGTTCGAATCTGACAGAGGCAACCACAGATTATAGCCGCGGTATTTAGTTTCATCAACCATGCTCCAATCCTGATGCACGTCTAGCAGAGATTTTTGCCGAACGCCTTTTACCAAATAAGTGAAGGAGAGCAATTTATAGTCAGCAATCCACTCGGATAAAACAGGCCTTAAGTATTGCACCAAAGCCTCTGAAATGGACTTTTTCATAGGAATATCATTCTCCATAATGCCAGCATAAAAATCTTCCCTAAAGGCTTCTGGAACGGGCGGGGCCAAACGGTCAACAACGTCTTGGCATTTGTCGACTACGGTCACATCGGCCAGCTTAAATTGGACGATACCATCCTCCGTCAAAGTCTTGTTGAGTGCTGGGTCTTTGAAAAGATCGGTCTTCATGGTGAATGATCTTTCAATGATAGTCGGATTTCAATATCCATTCCGAAATATTGTGGGAAAAGTGGGCATGCGACATGGCATTAGGGTGAGCGTCCAGTGGCATCAACGTGTGTTCTGAGTTTCCAAAATCCAGCGAAATGTCTATGATTGGGGCCCCTCGGCTTTGAAGATTACTGAATATGGTATGCGTCATTTTGTCCTCCGTCAGGCCTGCAAAGGCAAAATTCACATCCTGTTGACTTGCTTCTTGCCACGTGGTTAGCAACACCTCATGGCTGATCATTTCGTCATCAATGGAGGCGTCTATGAAACGGTTGCGCAAGGCTTCCAACCAGATGGAGAGGCTCAGATAATCACGCAGTGGCAGTGGGTTATAGTCAAAAGGATGATACACAATCTGCAATTTACCGTCATGCCATTGAGCTGACGGAAATGCTGCGGCTTCAAGCATTTCCTGCTGGCTAAATGAAAAAAGCTTGTTACGATAACTGAGTCTCATAGCATTACGCTCATTATGAAATGAGGCATAGGAAAAAATGACCACGTCTTGGCGTTTCCATTTTGGTATATCGGTCCTCATCTTTAGCAGCGATTGCACATTGGAAAACCCCGGTACAGCTCGATTGATCACTTTCATGGAAGGCAGTAACCGCGCTAGTTGAGCGCTCACAACTTGCGAATCGGGCAGCCCAAATCCATAAAAAAATGAGCAACCGTATAACCACACGTTGCCAACAACAGAATCTCCAGAAAAGGGAGTATGACGTGAGCCTTGGTTATGACTTGCCGTGAACTGCAGACCGCTACCAGTTGTGACGGTGAAGCGCCCATCTCTTAAATCCATTCCTAAAAGGCTATCCATACACAAAGGAGGTTTAGGATCCATCTTGCGGATAGAAAAAGGGTGGTCGGCTATAGGCTTTATACCCTTATACCGAAGTATAAGTTCCATGCTAAGGAGGAGTATCGAAACGCTAACCGTTGCAACCAAAGTCCAGGCATGTGCAGGTCTCACAGCATGGCTTGTTTTGGCCGTCTGTCAAACTCGATAAGGCAACCAATGGCATCTGTTTTGGGAGTACTAATCGGTTCGCCCTTTTTGCTTAACTCAATTGCTTCTGCCAGAAAAAGCCTTGTGGCTTCTGCCTTATGCTCGCCAAAAGCGAAGAAATAGTCATCCACCAAGCCCTGGTAGTGCAATACTCCATGACCATCCAAAAGGAAAACTTCTGGTGTAACCGAAGCCCCAAATGCTTCGGCAATGGCCAATGTTGTATCATAAACAACAACCTCTTCAATGTCGTAATCGCGCTGGAAGAATCGAAGACCTGTTTGATCAGGAAAAGGTGTGGAATAAACCCAATGTACTGCCAGATCAGGATGGGTTTTTCTTAAGTCTTGAATGGCTGAGGCAGCACTGAAGCATACAGGACAATCCTCCATAAAAAACACCACAAGATTGAGGTCTGATTGGGTAAATCGGTCGGGAACAACAAGCGCCTGTTCTATACCTTGGTTGTTACAAGCCCCAAGCACAGCTGCTAGCAATATTGCCCAATAGAGTTTAAATTGCCACATTACCAATGCCTTTTTGCTCGTCCCCTGGCTCATAGTCAACATAATAGTAAGTCAATACCATCATTTCCTGTTTTGAACCAAGGCTATACTTCACATCAACGGGAGGAACATTGGGTTGATAAGGATTTTTCGTGGTATTGTCGTAGATTACATTGGTAATGATTGTACTGCCCTTAGTTATTTTAATTGGGTTCGAAAACATATAGCGCCCTTGGAAATCGTATCGCCAGTCATCCACCAGCAACAAATCGGTTCGGGCACTATTTGTATCAACAGCGTAAACTTCCATCATGCGCCCAACGTAGTGCATGTGCGGAATTACACTCAACAGAGAAATATCATGATCTACCTCCTGGCGTACTGTTTCCATCTTAACACTATCAGCTGGCACATAGATGTCTGGATTTTGAGCAATTAGCCAATTAATCCTGCGTCCTTGATTTTCCTTTTTAGCTCGATAAAGTTGTATGCTCGTTTTCTCCGCTTGTCCCTCTTGATGTTGGTCATAGTGCACTTGTAGCATGAGCTTACTGTTTTTAGGCAAATGATAGTAGAAGTTGGTGTCAAAGGCATAAAACTTAAATCCTTTAGACCAAGTGTCAAAGGGGATAAGCTGATGCACCATATCTCCCCATAGGCAATCCCAATTTTCACCGCTCTCTCCGAGAATATTTGATGTGTCTAAGTAAATAGTGATGTGATGCAGGGCCTTCGGGTTTGAAGATACTGGTTTCAGGCCTTTTAGGTATTCTCCTTTATTCAGTTTTAAGTCAATTACCTTGCAGTGGTAAGTATCTGTATTCTTGGGGACAGTGTGCTCAAAAGCACTGGAAGCGATGATGTCTGGAACAAGGGTCTCATATTTTTTTTCTTTAATCAAGTTATCCAATGATTGATGCTTTTGAGCCTCCGTGCACAGGGCACCATCCTCGAGCCAGCGCACCACCTTGGCGATGTCTTCTGACTTAAGGTCTGGCGCGTTTGAATATGAGACGTGTCCCTGCTCAGCCATCCAAGGCGGCATAAGGTCGGAAATAAGTGCTTTTTTAACGGTTTTGGCTTTGCGCATTATATCGCTGTAGTTGTTGAAAGCGAAAGGCGCAGTGCCATTATCGCGATGACATGTTCTGCAGTTGTTGTAGAAAATACGCGCTACTTCGCTAAACTCAACAGAATCCTTTGCTGGAATTATATCAGCAAGCAGATCACCGCTTTTCTTGTCATTCCCTTTTCTGTGTAAGGCCACAAATCGTTCGACCATGACCTTCTGAACAGAATCCAAGGATGCTTGGTTGGCCAATTCGGGCAACACCCGCTCAGACGATGCCTTGGTGCCATCTGTTGAACTGAAGTAGCAAGCATTAAACGCGATTGGAAAAAGCAGAGAAAAAAATACAGTCCTCACTCGTTTCAAGTTCTGGTTTCAAATATCTGCTATTTGCTCTGACTTACATTGGTAGATTTGCTCTGCGGACGTTGTCTAGATCATTTCAATGAATTTCTCTTTAAAAGCACTAATAACTGGATCGCGTCAAAGGCGTTTGCAAGATTGGTCTGCACTGAAAACCAGCCAAGGGTTTTGCACCTTGCCATGGGTTCACCTATATGTCTCCACACAGGGCAAAGTAACACCATGCTGCTTGGCGCCTTGGGAAGAAGAATTCACACTAGGGGACCTCAATGCTCAATCGTTTGAGCAAGTCTGGAACGGGAAGCCGATGCGCGAGCTTCGCTCAAAAATGCTGCGCGGGGAAAAAGACGAGCGCTGCTGGCAATGCCATGAAAACGAGCGCCTTGGTATGCGCAGTAAACGGCAAACCTCCAACTACCTCTATGAGCATCGCTTTGACTGGGTCAAAGAAACCTCCAACAGCGGAAAAGTAAAAAATGCGAAGCCGATCTATTGGGATATCCGGGTCTCAAACCTGTGCAATTTCAAGTGCCGAATTTGCGGACATCACAGCAGTAGCAAACTTTTTGAAGAAGCCAAGGAATTGGGCACCACTTCTTTTCCAGAAGCGATACATCATAGTTTAGACGACTTTGATGGTTTTATGCAAGACATGGAACCCGCCTTTGAAGAAGTGGAAGAAATCTATTTTGCCGGTGGCGAACCGCTCATTATGGAACAGCACTATCGGATATTGGAAAAGCTCATTGCCCACGGTCGCAGAGACGTGAAACTCCGTTATGCCACCAACTTTAGCACTACTCGCTTTAAAGATTGGGATGTGTTT
>NW_028284387.1:0-6948 GCF_059516105.1 Syngnathus floridae | reverse complement strand
GCATAGAATTCCTTAACGCTGTTAATGACCAAATCGATGTCTGCATCCGAGAGATGCAGATGCAGCGGCAATCTTAGAAGCGTATCGGCATAGCGGTCTGTATGAGGCAATACTCTGCCATCATGTTTCGCTGCATAGAACTCACTCGTATGCAAACTCAGATAATGAAACACAGCTCCGATTTCTTTGTCTTTTAAATAAGCGATGAGCCCGGTGCGTTCTTCCAATGTATTGCAGACAAGGTAAAATACATGGGCGTTATTAGTGGCCTGTTCGTGAATGGAAGGTAGTTTTAAATGTCCACTATTGGCCAATTCCGAAAGGCCGTCATGATACTTCTTCCAGATATTCAATCGACCGCTCTGAATCGCGTCAAGGTTCTGCAACTGGCCGTATAAGCACGCGGCTATCAGCTCCGATGGCAAAAATGACGAACCTTGATCTACCCAGCCGTACTTGTCCGTTTCACCCCTAAAAAAAGCCGCTCTGTTGGTGCCTTTTTCCCAAATAATTTCCGCACGTTCGCAAAAACGATCGTCATTGATGACAAGCATTCCACCTTCACCTGATACTACATTTTTAGTCTCGTGAAACGAGAACGCTGCAAGATGACCTATTCCTCCTAAGGGTCTGCTCAAATAATATGAATCGATGGATTGTGCCGCATCCTCGATCACAAATAAATTGTTCTTCTCTGCCATTGCCATGATTGCCTCCATCTCACATGCAACACCTCCATAGTGCACCGCAACAATGGCCTTGGTTTTATCCGTTATGAGTGCCTCAATTGATGACTCATCTATATTTGGATGATCGGCTCTCGAATCGGCAAATACGATCTTAGCACCGCGCAAAACAAAAGCATTGGCCGTAGAAACAAATGTGAACGATGGCATAATCACTTCATCGCCTTCTCGAATATCAAGTAAGATTGCCGTCATTTCAAGCGCGTCAGTGCAAGAAGTTGTTAGCAAGCACTTCTTGAAACCGTACTTATCCGAGAAGAATTGCTGGCATTTCTTGGTGTAGTCACCGTTCCCCGACAACCTTCCATTTTCAATTGCCACTTGGATGTTGGCGACTTCCTGACCAAATAGGTATGGCTTGTTAAATCGTATCATTCAGACTCATTTCCAAATTGCAAACTCCATGTTCAAATATTCTTCTAGAGCGTGAATATAGGGCCGATAATGGTCTTTTAAAAACTCCGTGACTTCAACATCTTCTTCAAGTCGGGCGGCATTATTCTGATACTGGACTGAGGTTTCGCTGGTTTCAGGTTCAAGGCCTAAATGGTTCCAAACATCATTGGTATGACCGTTGATGACTTCCTCAAACTTCAGAATTGCCAAATTAGATTTAAATAGTTCCTTATAAGGCTTAATGTGTTTGAGGTAATCACCTCTTCCCAAATAGTCGAATGGATCAACCGACACCTCAGTGTTCAGCTTTGGCGATGGTTTTTTTTCGATGAACACTTCGCGTATGCTTCTGGTTTCGAGACCATGTTTCTTGCTAAAGTGATAATTGCTAAGCGCTCTCTGCACCGGATCGCGTAATTGCAAGAATAGTTTGGCCTTCGGAATCACTTTTTTTATGCGTTCAGCGGCTTGTCGTGTTTCGTAGTAGCTGGTACTCTTCTCACCCAAGTAAAGAACATTGGATGCTGCATTGGCAAAATAGCGGTCTCTGTATTCTTGATGGTTCATTGCAGACTGATTCATGAAAAACTTAGGCTCTGGAGCAATGGGCTCAGCCATTTTGATCTTAGAATGAGCATTGAGCAAACCATAAAGTTGGGTAGTGCCAGACCTCTGCGCACCAATGATGATAAGGTGGTTTTTTTTATCCAACTTTTTCGCGGATTTGGTATGAGTCTTCACTCGAAATTTGATTCATTATCCGTGCGATATACTCACCTATAATCCCAAGCATAATGATGATGAATCCGCATAGAAAAGAGAGCAATACCACAATCGTAGTCCATCCGGCCACTTCTACGCCAGAAAAGGCAGACTGCGCAATGTAAAATGCACCAGCCAAAAAACTCAACGCGCTAATAACCATACCAATGCTGGTCGAAATCTTCAATGGGTAAGATGAATAATTAAAAAGTAATCTAGCGACCAACTTGAGAATTTTGGTCAACGTATAGTTTGATGTTCCCATGGCCCGTGCGTGATGCTCCGTTTCAACATTGGCCATTTTGGATGCATGCATCAGCAGTAATCCTGGTATGTAAGGATAATTGGTGCGGTAGCTGAGCATTCGATTAGCCGTTTCACGCGTAAAAATCCGGAAGTTGGTCAGCTTTAAATCTTTGGGTTTACCAAAAATCTGTGCATTGAGATAGCCGACCACTTTGGTGCCTAATTTCCGAAACCCGCCATGCATTTTTTGCTTAAACTCAGCAAATACGAGATCGTATCCTTCATCAATTCTATCGATCAGCTTCAAAATCTCACTTGGCGGATTTTGCAGATCATCGTCCATGGTAATAATGAAATCTCCCGAAGATTCTTTGATGCCGCAATACACGGCAGTATGCTGACCATAATTCTTCAGAAAGTTGACGGCTTTTACTTCCTCGAATTTTTCCGCCAAGGCCGAAATAATTGACCAAGAATTATCTGGGCTGCCATCATTCACCAACACGATTTCAACATGGAGTCCATTTTTCCCAAAAAAGCCAAGCGTTTCCTCCACTGTTTTAGCCACGATATCCTCGCTTTTGTAGACAGGAATTACAACCGAGAACTTTCTGCCCTGATTCATCTATGCCAAAGTTATACTGCTTCTTGGTTCTGATTGATCAATACAAACATTTCTTCTGATAGACATTTGTTGGTAACCAAAAACTAGCGCTCAACAAGACATCTAATCTACAAAGAGGCCGTATTATTGTGGATGAAAAAATGAGTGGAGACAAACTCGTATCAGACTTAAGACGGCTGAGTGCCACAGTAAACGACAGGCGGGTATTTCACGAGCAATCGAAACCTATTTTAGAAGCGATGGCCGATCCGGCATTTATCGCTTACGCCTTTGAAAAAAACCTGAACGACAAAACGTATCTAAAACGCGCTTGGTCAGCCTTTGAAATCCCCTTCTTGTATATAGATGAGACGGATTACTTCTACACAAAGTACCATGTTTTTCCTCCGGTGGAATCGCGTGACACGGACAAGGCGGCAAACATCATTCATCACCACAACAACTATCTGCTAACAAGCTACACGGCCCAGGGTCCAGGCTACCATACGATGCAGTTTGACAAGGAAATTGAAGATCAAGATGGGGATGCTGTGAGGATTAAGCTGGCAAAGGACTTTTTCCATGGTACGCACGAGTTTTCGCACGTTGATAGTTACGAGCCTCATATTGTATTTAACATGGCCGAACTTACTACCACAGTGGTGCTATGGTCACCTGATCAAAAAAGGGCTACGGATAGACTAAGAAACCATCCGTTGATCAAACCGTTTAAAAAGCAATTGATATCAATCATTAGTATGCTCGGTATGAACAGAAACGTAGGTGTGGCAGATTCAAGCGTGTTTCAGTGGTACGTGTACGATGGCAAAACTTATAAGATTTCGGAGGAAGACTACTTTGGAATGTACAAAGACAGGGTTGGAGAAGATGTCAACGCTACTCAAACGCAAGCAGTGGCGCTCTTTGTACAGCAGTCGGGATATAACAATCGGGCTTTCTTAGAGCGTAAAATTGCTAACGACCACACGCCTTCATACTGGAAAAAGTGGCTCCGAAGTATGTTGGAGCAGGAGACCATACCCGAAGTATTTGGTAAGGAAGAGATCAATGTGCCTAACAAGAAAATCACCCAAGAAGATATTCGCTTGGCGTGCAGTTGACGTAACTTCTCGATCGCTTGCCTTGCCCTTCTCAGCATGAAAATCCTATACCTCGTTACCGACCCAAGCCACTCTTCGATAACCAACGCGGGTTACGGGCGCCACATTCGCGAAACAGTTTCTGGACTTAAGAAGCTCGGGCACGAAGTTGAACTCTTGGAGGCCAGAAACGCAGCAGGCATTCAGGATGTTTCCGAAACAATCGAACATTCACCAAGGTTTTCGTTGATCAAGTCAATAACACCTACCGTTGTCTGGGAAACGCTCAAGGACGTGCGACAGGTTCGCGCCAATGCTAAATTCAAACAACGCGTTGCCTCGGCTATACAAAAACTTAAACCCGACCTGGTTTATGAGCGAACTACATATCTCAGTGATACAGCAACGATTAACCAAGGCAAGCTGCCATGGTATTCAGAGGTAAACTCTCCTTTTATCGAAGAAAGAAAGACCTTCTTTGGCAATTCCTTTTTGCTTTCGTTGGCTGCGCGCATGGAGCGAAAAAAGTATAAGCACGCAACCGGGATTTTCTGTGTTTCCACCGCACTGGCCAAACACATATCATCTAACTATGATGTTAGCATGGAAAAAATACACGTAAACCCAAATGGTGTTGATCCTGCTGTATTCTTGCCGGCACTATCTGAGAATAGACCAGTTCCTGATGACCTCAATTTTGGTTTTGTCGGCTCCATTTTGGCATACCATGGAGTGGACACGTTGCTAGAAGCATTCAAGGTAGTACTGGAAAGCCGACCGCGCTCCAAGCTGACAATCGTTGGTGATGGGGAGTCGTTGCCCGAATTAAATGCACTCGCCAGCTCACTGAGAATTGCAGACCAAGTTTCGTTTGAAGGATCGGTGGGCTTTGACCAAGTAGCTCGTTTTATCAACGAAATGGATGTGACCATTATGCCCCAAAGCAACTGGTACGGCTCACCAGTAAAGATTTTTGAGTACGGGGTGATGAAAAAGGTCATTATTGCCCCCAATCAGCCCCCGTAGCCGAAGTTCTGACGGATCAGGTCGATGGTTTTCTGATAAATAACAAACAAGAACTCATTGACGCGATGAATGAACTGACTGCTAATTTTGAAAACATCTCGAAAAGCGGAAAGGTTTAACGACAAGGTACTCAAGGAATACACTTGGATGTGCAACGCAAAGCGCATACATGAAATCATTGCTTGACCATCTTACTCCACTAGCGCCAAGTAGCGCTTAGCCAATGTGGCGGTGGAGAATTGCATTCGATCAAATTCAGGGTTGAAGGTTAGTTTTCCACTTTTCCAAAGAGCAATTATATCGCTCAAGACAGCTCGAATCGTGTAAGCATTTGGCGGAGCATGCCATCCAATTTTATTCGATGCCACCAATTCCGCTGTTTCACCAGGCTTTGACAGTACTAAAATGGGTAATCTCTGTGCAATGTACTCGCAGAACTTGGTGCTGAGCGAATAGGTCAGATCATCCGTTAGCATGAGCAAACCAACGTCCGATTCCGACAGAATTTCCCGTGCACGTTGCATTGGCAAGTGCCCATTAAACGTGACTAGGTCACTTATTTCATTTACGTACAGTGCTCCATCGAATCCAGCGTGGCCGTACACATCCAGCCTCAATAAATTGCGCTCATCATCGGCCAGCATGGCAATAGCATTGGCTAATGCCTGAAATATGCGTTCGGTCTTGGTATAGAGGGTCCCCATGAATACTATCTTCAACTTCTCCCCTTGTCGCAGTTTACTTGGTTCTACGATCTCGTCACAATCGAATCCATTGGTGATCTCAAAAAGTTTATCCCTGCTGGCTCCAAGCCGCTCGAAGTGCGCATTCATATGCCGGGAGACTGACACAATCTTATCAAAGTATTTTACAACTTCGGTTTCAAGTTCTATTTCAAATTGAAGACGCTTATTTGTCAAATCCTTGTAAGCAAAGGAGGTTTTATTGTTCGTCCAAGGGTCTCGGAAATCAGCAATAAAGTTTGAATTGGGATGGGTCTTTTTGAGTTTAAGCAGGTTTTCCAAAAAACTAAACGGTCCGGACGTAGCAATTACATTCGTATATCCGAGTTGAACAAACTCTTCAGCTTTGCTGTAAAGTGCATCACCCCAGAGCACCGAGTGATCAAAATAATTCCCTTTAGATCGTCTTTTGAGCATAAATAAATTCAATCGATAAGTGATTTTCTCGACAAGTGAGTTGGCGACACCTTTTCTGACTATTTCTGGAAACCCAGCATCCACATAATGAATGCGATCTTGAAACTGCCCAATGTCGGTGATCCACTGCGATTTGGACGAGCCAATTGGCGGAGCACAAATCACCTGAAAGTCAATTCCCAAGGCCATAAATTCCTTGCAAAACTTGGCCCATCGTCTGCCACCAATTCCACTCTGAGGAGGGAAAGTGAAAGAAACTATCAATATCTTTTTACTTCTATTAACCAGTGCTCTATGACCTTTTGCTAAATTCAATACTTTAATGCTGAAACCCTGTGGAATAATCGTTTGAAATTGTCGTCATCATAACGATAACCGACCAATTGATTTTTGTCAAAAAATGATTCTTTAGTTGTTTCCATAGACTGGTTTATCAAATTCGCGAACTGTTCATAATTGCGCATGGTAATGTTGTTTAAGGTCGATTTTTTGATAGGAAATTAGGGCTTGGCGTGGCGATTAATGTTTTAAAACCGCAAAACATTCGTTCAAACAAAACCGTTGAATAAACCCCGACTCCAATTTCTGCTTCATCAAATAACTGTGTGGAGTTTTTTTCTGATGAAATGAACTCTACCCTTTCCTGCAAAGTCAAAAGCTTTTTATAGTAGGCAGATACACTCGATTGATGCTCGGGTTTCCGTTCTTTGGGATGCGTGTAGATCTTAAGACTTACTTTCTCTCGTTCCTGCATAAAGTGAAAAATCCAGTTTAACAGCTCTCCTTCTTTTTGTTCAATTCCCAGTCCATCATCGCTATCACCTAATATGGACCTCAACCAGCTACCATGCGAATAATAGCCAAGAATGTGCGTTGCACTGGATGCCGTTTCGTACTGCTTGCAATAA
>NW_028284386.1:0-7384 GCF_059516105.1 Syngnathus floridae | reverse complement strand
AGCAAGGTTTCCGAAGCCCGTTTTCGTTTGATCCCTCGGCCATTGATTCGCTCAGGCGATCGGAGAACAAGAAGGTCGTTTTTCTGGTTGGAGACTCTTATACGGAGGGTTGCTGCGCTCAACCCGTTACCCAGTCTTTTTCAGACCTGCTCATGCAAGATGGAGACTATCTGTTACTCAACTTCGGGGTGGGTGCCACCGATTTGCTTCAATACAAGTTGGTTATTGAAAAGTACGCCCCCATCTTAAAACCCGAATTGATCGTTGTAGCCTTCTATTTAGGCAATGATTTGGCATATTATAGAAGGCCGATAACACCAAATATTCCTGTTTGTTTTGTGATAAAGGATTACGCTTGGTTAAACTCGGTTGGTCCTCCACATCTAATGGAAGCCCACCCCAGGGGTTACTTTCTAAACAAAGAAGAGGCCTATAACTTTTACATTGACAACTATACTTTATGGGGTAATAATACTACGCTCTTCGAGCGAATCATTCGATGGTCTGTCTATTCAAAAATTTATCTAAATGCCAGAGAGGAAAAAAAAAGAATAGAGTGGTATAAAACTGAGAACGCTCAAAACAATGGTCTAAAGCACACTGCTGAGATTCTTGGTGAAATAAACCAGATAGCAGAAGACAACAACATCAACATTGTCTATTTGGGCATTCCCTCTCCACAGGATGCGGATGAAAACGTTGATTTAGAGGAAAAATATGGAGTGTCATTTGTGCATTCGCGTCACTTCTTTCCACACGGAGATCTGCTTTCTGCAGAGGATTACGATGGAATGGAAACAGCCAATCACTTCAACAATGAGGGCCACTACAAATATTACCAATGGGCCCGAACATATATTTTGGGCGCATTGGGTTCTGATTTTGCTCCTGCTGATGATTTGGATTGATACAAAAAAAGCCATGCCAAGCCCAAACACCATCCGCCAATATCCATTTCATACTTTCGTTATATGAATTCCGAACCAGCTGCCCACCCTTCCATTGCTCACCAGCGTTACCGCAACTGGTCTCCACAAAAGCATCATGTTTTGAGGAATAAGGCGCTGATGGAAGAAGTCCATTTGGAAGGGTGGGCAATACGCAATTTTCTCTCTTCAGAAAAGGTGGAATCTCTGCAACAGTTTTATGCGCAACGGCACGATTTGAATAGCGAAAATGGTGGGATGTTTTACAGTTTGTATTCACGCGATCTGGACTATCGCAAGCAGGTACATGACGTCATCGGCTCCTTAATTCAACCTGAGCTGGACGTATTATTGAAGGATTATAAAAACGTGCTAAACTCTTTTGTAGTAAAGGCACCGGGTCCAAAAAGCGCGTTTTATGTTCATCAAGACACCACGGCTCTTGACGAGTTTAAGTACTCGGCTCTGAGTATTTGGATTGCGTTGCAAGATACGGGGCCAGAGAATGGGGGAATGAACATTATTCCCCGCACGCACTGGTTGCTTTCTCCCTATCGAGCAGTAACTATTCCTTTTCCGTTTCACAATATTCAGGAGACGATAAGGCCCTATTTGAAGCCTGTACGACTGAAGGCTGGACAGGCCTTGATTTTTGATCCCCGACTTATTCATGATTCTGCCGTCAACAACTCCAATACAGATCGGGTGGCCATAGTGAGCGGAATCTTTCCCAAAGAGGCAGAGTTTATCACCTGTTATAAGGATCAATCAAACGAAGACAATCCGATTGAGTTGCATAGCCATAACGACCAATACCTGCTGGAATATCCAAAGTTCTTTTACGACTGTCATGATCGGCCCACCTCGTCAAAACAAATTGGTTCCGTTCCCGATGATTTTCCAGAGCTCAGTGCCGAGCGTTTCCGTGCATTTTGTGCTGAAAATGGGTTGAGGCACATGGGAACTGCGGCAGTTGCTGCGGGTTGTGATTTTATTGCAGAGCCTACCGAAGCTGCTTGTTCAGGTCCAAAAAGATCAGTCAAGCTCAAACGATGGTTGAGTGCATTTAGCGCTTAGAAATCATGTTCAAATTATTCTCATCTAACAAGAGCAAGCAACCCGAGATTTCGAAAGATTGGCTTGAGAACCACCCTTCGTTTTGTATGATGCCCTTTGTGCATCAGCACATAACGCAGCAGGGAACTGTCACGCCTTGTTGTCAAGCCCCTTGGGAGGAAAAGCACGCCTTCGGTAACGCAAACAAACAGTCGCTCGAGAAAATATGGCAGGGCGAAAAAATGAACACGTTCCGAGCAAAGATGCTCCGAGGAGAGCGCGATGCGCGTTGTGAACGCTGCTATGAAAAGGAAGCCAGCGGCTGGAAAACACTGAGACAAGTCACCAACAAGAACTATGCACATCACTTGGGTCGCGTCAAAAACACGGACAAAAGAGGTCGCTTGAAAGGGGCCCCTCCTGTCTATTATGATCTTCGGTTTTCTAATGTCTGTAATTATCGCTGTCGCATCTGCGGACCTTGGTCAAGTTCAAAGTGGCATAAAGATGCGAAGGCGCTTGGAATGACACAGGCTGACTCATCCCTCACCCATGCCACCGAAAATTCAGAAGTTGTTTTTAGTCAGTTTGAAGCCAATATTGACTCAGTCGAGGAACTGTATTTTGCTGGAGGTGAGCCCTTGATTATGGATGAGCACTATCAGCTGCTCGAATTGTTAATCAAGCACGGCAAGCGAAATGTAAGGCTGATGTACAACACCAACTTTTCAGTCTTGTCTCATAAACATTGGAATGTGATGAAACTCTGGAAGCATTTTGATCACGTGAACCTCGCGGCTAGTTTAGATGCGATGGGAGAGCGGGCTGAACTGCTTCGCAAGGATCAGGATTGGAATGCCGTACTCGACAATCTAATGTTGGTGCGCGAAAAAGCGCCACAAGTGCACTTCATGATCTCACCAACGGTATATGCGTTGAACTTGCTTCACCTTCCCGATTTTCATCGGTGGATGGTTGATACAGGCTTAATACTGGTAGAGGATTTTGTGCCAACTATGCTTATACAACCTGAGTATTACAATATTCGATGCCTTCCTCCTAAGGTAAAGCAGGAAGCCAGACAACAAATTGAAGCGCACCTTGAATGGATGGATTCACAGCCCACTGCCCATGACGAAAAGAAAGTTCACGTGCGACAGACCTATGTAAATATCATCGAGCATATGGAGCACGCAGATCATTCTCATTTGTTATCCGAGCTGCGCAAACGGACAAGCACTCTCGATCAATTGCGCCATGAGCGCACGGAAAACACGTTTCCTGAGCTTTCATTTTTACATGTGTGAATTGGGCAGGCCAACTCAACACTTTATGCTTAGGTTTTTTTAATTAACTCAGTGCGCAGGAGTAGCTTGTGCTATTAGATCGTACAGAAACTGAGCATATTTCCTACACCCCGCATTATTCAAATGCCCATCCGTTTCGAGATTAAAGTCGCTTGAACTGAAACCTAGCGCTTCCTTTACGGATACATCCAATTCCGTTTCCAATACACTTCGGGTATTGACGTCCACGGATGGAATCATGGCGAACACCACTTGGCTATTAACCGCTTCACAAGCTGCTTTTATTTGAGAAGCAAAAACTTTTGAGTAATTACCCCTTTGATACCTGCGGGTGCGGACATCTACTTTTGGATCAAGTCCATAAAGCGTTCTGTGAGCGAAGTTAAAAGAGGCTAGAATGGAAAGCGGATTGGAACTGAAGTCAACTATCGATTTCATAGCGGTATAAGACGACTCAAAATCTGAAAATACTTCTACCGAGTCATCAGAAACATAGTTCTGATTGAGCTTGTAAAAGGCCCCCACGTTGGTTGGGTAAATATCATTGTAGGTATTGGGCTCTAACTTCTTATTGTAATGGACAAGATCATTGGTGGCATAGATGCATACAATGGTAATGTCGGGTTTTATTATTGGAAGATATTCCTCTGCTACTGCAGCATACACGCTTAGGTCCACACCCGGAACACCAAGGTTAAAGACTTGCAGCGCAGTGTCTTGTGCAAGAAGGTTGGCAAAACTGCTGTCTACAGGCCGAGCACCTATTCCCCAAACAAAGGAATCGCCAATAAGTGCCACCTTCTTTTTTTTAGAATGGATATCGCCTGGATTCCAATCACGAAATCCAAACTCATTTATGTCCTCAGGATCAAAGTAGTTACTCAACATATGAAACATTCCTGGGGATTGGTCCCTTAATGCTGGCTCATTTGCTGGAATAAATGGTACAGCATCATTGAGCACCATGTAGCCAAGTTCATTGGCAGTGAAAAATTTGAGCAATTCTACTTGTGCATCCGATTTCGGGTCAACCAATCCGATTTTGCGCATGTTTTTGGCTTCGTGTACTGTCAATAATGTGTGGGAGCGATAACCCATTGCACGAACACCAAGCTCGGATATAAAGAGTATAAAAATGCAAAGGCCGAAAATGTAGCAAGCGGTTTTAATGGTCATTGTTTGAAACATTCAAAAATATCCTACATCAGATCTTCAATCTGGCATGGGCATCAAAAACGACTTGAATAAGTACAGCAAATGTTCTTTGGGTGTGTTTGGTAGAGACTGCATCATGGTGGCGTATTCCACTTCCAGTAATTTCTGCTCTGCCAGATCTTGTAAGCCATGACTGTGCGCCTCGGCAAGGACATACTCAAGCTTTTCGATGCACTTCTTTGCCGTGCTTTTCTTTTCCGATTCCGTTCCTTTTGTTTGTTCTTCAACGTACTCGCGCAAGTTCTCTAAGTATTGGTCTATGGAGTGATCTTTAACGGGTCTCGACTTGGAATCAGCAGCTTTAAGTTTCCATGTTTTCAATTGGCCAATCAGTCCTTCGAGGCAATTTCGATTCCATTGCTCGATTTCATTTTCACCCGGTAATTCTTGAGCAGTTAAAAAGGCAATTATAGGTTCCAACTCCGAAGCTGACAGCGATGTAAACGACAGTTCTTTTGGAAAATAGACTGTGTTGAAAAGAGTTTTGCCTGTTGCTTATTGCAATGACGCACCACGTTACCCAGTTCTTTCCAGTTGTTTGTCATCGGGCAGAAAGAGATGGTCAGTTTTGTGCCCTTACGTACGCAGTAGTCTCGAAACCAATGAATGTTCTCCATCACCTTTTCATACACCGCGTTTTTGCGGATCTTTTGGTAGGTTGTCTTTTCAAACGAATCGATGGAGATGGCAATGTCAAACGGCATATTTTCCAGAATGCGTTGCACACGTTCACTGAGAATGGTTGCGTTGGTCTGCACTGAAATGCGGATGTTGGGGTTCAATGCAGCCATTCGTTCCCAGATCTCAAGATAAATGGGAACCATGAAAGGTTCCCCGCCCAAAAAATGCGAATGCTCAATGTGGGGTATAAATTCTTCTAGTTCTTCAAGGAATTTGCCATCATACGGTGACGCAATTGGCGGAAGTTTTTCTCGGTTCCTCCGAATGGCACTGGAAAACTCCCCTCGACACATCACGCATTCTAGGTTGCATTCGTTGGATAGTTCAAAGTCTACTTTGGTTGGATAACCCTTGGCGCTAGCGCCAAGATGATCAAAGTTTTTGGCGGGCAGACTAGACAAGTTTCCTGAACTGATCAGGTCGTAGCAGCCGTGACATCCGCTGGAAAAATCGTTGTTTTTTAGTTTTTCATCCAATAGTTGACGTTGGACTCCATCCCAAATATCTCTGATAGACATACCAGGATAACAGCCCAATACATGTGTTTTGTTGAAACAACAGCTCCAAACATTGCCCCGAAACCCGAAGTACAGGCTGCTCTGCGGTGCCCTGCAAAGGGTAACACACGCACTTTTCGGGCGTTGCGCATTATATCGCTGTAAGGCTTCTGGTGTAATTGAAAGTGACAAAAGACTTGGATTAAGAAGTGCTGGAAAAAGAAGACACTATTTTTTTCCACCAGACCTCATTATTGGGGGAATCATTTAAAGGAACAGGCTCTTCAGGCAATTTGATTTTGCCTTTAACCGCTTGAATTTTTTGAATTAAATCGGCTTGACCAATAGTAGAAAAATCAAAAGAATCCGATTCATAACCCAACGTGGGCTTGGCCCCACGCATGGAAGCATAGTGAATATAAAATTCTGGAGAGGTCTGATAACGCAGCAGTTCACGTCCGTATTCTCTTTTTTCGAGGTAATGAAAGTATAGTGGTGCATCTTCCGGAGTTAGTGTTAACCCAATGCTAACGCGTGACTCAGAGGTAGCGTTAAGCGTTGAACCATGTAACAAGCCGTGAAAAAAGAATATCGCTTCGCCAGCTTTCATGGGAACTGAAGCCATGTTTTGCAATACCAAATCGGTGTGCTCTCGGTATATATCTGGTGTTCCGAAACCCCGACTGGTTTGTTTGAATTGATGGCTCCCACGCAGCACCTGAATGTTGCCATTTTCATCGTTCACATCCTCCAAAGGGCACCACATGTTAAGGCTCCAGTGCTTGGTTTCATCAACAAATGACCAATCCTGGTGTGCCGGGAAGTGGCCCTTTTCTAGCGGTGGCTTCACCACGTACATGCCGCCAAAGGCACAATAGTTCTTGAAGGTGCTTTTGAAATTGGCTTTAAATCGCTTGATGACCTCCTTTTCTACCTGCTCCTTATATTCCATCCTCGGATCGAAATACGATTTGAAAAAATCTACTGGATGCTCAGGATGCCACTTTTTGTAAAGCTCTTTGAAAAAGGCGATTTCTTCCTCTTTAAGAAATGGTAAAACGATATATCCATCGGCCAATAGCTGCTGATCTAAGGCAGCATTTTGCAACAGTCCAGAAGCTTTTTTATTTATCATTTTCAGGGTAAAATAACATCATATATTTTCTCCGCTGCCAGGATGATCACAACAGCTCCTTCAGCTCAGGTAAAGCCTCGGCAGTCTTTTCATTCCGCATAGAATCCAATTTTGCGGTTTTCATCCGAAAGTCATCTAGTAATTCCTGCCGATCTTCAGCTTGCATATAGTTGATGATACTTTCAAATTCCGCAATGACGATGTCCAGCTTTTGAAGTTTTTTGTCTTCAAATGTTCGCAGCCATTTCACATGCTCTTGATAGATGTTTGCCGCTTTTTCTTTCATTTCGGTAGGGAGAATATGAATGTTGTATTCCTCGGGGTTTTTCAGCGTATTGGGGATCAGATCATCCACCACTACCAATCCTTTTTCAACCCATTCTCGATGAAAGTCTGGCAGGTGCATAAGATTGAATATGCTAACGGTCGGAGAAATCATAAAATGCACGTGCGGGTTGACATCTCGCAGGCGCTTGCGCTCTTTGACTACCTGCTCCCATTTTTGTCCGGCTCGCTGGTACTCACCGCGCTTATTACTGCCATCTAGGCTCGCATGAATGAATACTT
>NW_028284385.1:0-7513 GCF_059516105.1 Syngnathus floridae | reverse complement strand
CGAGTCGGACACTTTTCCGGGCAAGACCCGTTGGCACTTAGAAAATATTCGCTCAATTTGGCAGGACTTCCAGAGCAAGAGGCCGAATTTTCGCTCGTTCGGGCCGACTCGGGGAACCAGCCGAGTCGGACACTTTTCCGGGCAAGACCCGATGGCACTTAGAAAATATTCGCTCAAGTTGGCAGGACTTCCAGAGCAAGAGGCCGAATTTTCGCTCGTTCGGGCCGACTCGGGGAACCAGCCGAGTCGGACACTTTTCCGGGCAAGACCCGATGGCACTTAGAAAATATTCGCTCAAGTTGGCAGGACTTCCAGAGCAAGAGGCTGAATTTTCACTTTTTCTGGCCGACTCGGGGAACCAGCCGAGTCGGACACTTTTCCGGGCAAGACCCGATGGCACTTAGAAAATATTCGCTAAAGTTGGCAGGACTTCCAGAGCAAGAGGCCGAATTTTCGCTCGTTCGGACCGACTCGGGGAACCAGCCGAGTCGGACACGTTACGGCCGAACAGCCGTTGGCACTTAGAAAATATTCGCTCAAGTTGGCAGGACTTCCAGAGCGAGAGGCCGAATTTTCGCTCGTTCGGGCCGACTCGGGGAACCAGCCGAGTCGGACACTTTTCCGGGCAAGACCCGATGGCACTTAGAAAATATTCGCTCAAGTTGGCAGGACTTCCAGAGCGAGAGGCCGAATTTTCGCTCGTTCGGGCAGACTCGGGGAACCAGCCGAGTCGGACACATTACGGCCGAACACCCGTTGGCACTTAGAAAATATTAGCTCAAGTCGGCCGGACTTCCAGGCGAAGAGGCCGAATTTTCACTTTTTCTGGCCGACTCGGGGAACCAGCCGAGTCGGACACATTTCGGCGTAACACCCGTTGGCACTTAGAAAATATTCGCCCAAGTCGGCCGGACTTCCAGGCGAAGAGGCCGAATTTTCGCTCGTTCGGGCCGACCGGAGGAACCAGCCGAGTCGGACACATTACGGTGTAACACCCGTTGGCACTTAGAAAATATTCGCCAAAGTTCGTTGGACCTCCAGGCGAAGAGGCCGAATTTTCGCTCGTTCGGGCCGACTCGGGGCACCAGCCGAGTCGGACACATTACGGCCGAACACCCGTTGGCACTTAGAAAATATTCGCCAAAGTTCGTCGGACTTCCAGGCGAAGAGGCCGAATTTTCGCTCGTTCGGGCCGACTCGGGGAACCAGCCGAGTCGGACACATTTCGGCGCAACACCCGTTGGCACTTAGAAAATATTCGCCAAAGTTCGTCGGACTTCCAGGCGAAGAGGCCGAATTTTCGCTCGTTCGGGCCGACTCGGGGAACCAGCCGAGTCGGACACATTTCGGCGCAACACCCGTTGGCACTTAGAAAATATTCGCCAAAGTCGGCCGGACTTCCAGGCGAAGAGGCCGAATTTTCGCTCGTTCGGGCCGACTCGGGGAACCAGCCGAGTCGGACACATTTCGGCGCAACACCCGTTGGCACTTAGAAAATATTCGCCAAAGTCGGCCGGACTTCCAGGCGAAGAGGCCGAATTTTCGCTCGTTCGGGCCGACTCGGGGAACCAGCCGAGTCGGACACATTTCGGCGCAACACCCGTTGGCACTTAGAAAATATTCGCCAAAGTTCGTCGGACCTCCAGAGCGAGAGGCCGAATTTTCACTTTTTCTGGCCGACCGGAGAACCAGCCGAGGCGGACACATCACGCCGCTTTTGCCGTTGGCATATTCGAAACTTCCAGAATCGGCTTTTTCGCCGTCGCTGTCCGGCCTGGGCACCATCGTGGCTCGGACACGTCGTGTGCCAGCGTCCGCTGGCACTTAGAAAATTTTTCAAAATAAAAATAAACAGTCCTGCACATACGTGCCCACTATATTTTGCGAAAGGGGAGTAAACCGTCGATGAGTACGCTGACTAGTGGGACCAACCATCGCGCTCTGGCGCACCTGAAGACCAAAGTTGGTACTGCACCCTACCCCTGGTACCCAAACGGGGTAGAGGCCGATTTTTCGCATTTGGCGGCCGACCTAGGGAACCAGAAGAGGCGGACACTTTTCCGAGCAAGTGCCGATGGCACTTCCAGAGCGAGAGGCCGAATAATCGTAATTTGTGGCCGACTTGGGAACCAGCGAAGGCGGATAGGAAGTGGAGCGGGTCCCGCCGGCTGGTCCGCGGGCCAATTGCGGTCCCGCGAGTTAGCGATCGCGGTCCGGAATTCTAGCCGACTTGGGAACCAGCGAAGGCGGATAGGAAGTGGATTGGGTCCCGCCGGCTGGTCCGCGGGCCAATTGCGGTCCCGCGAGTTAGCGATTGCGGTCCGGAATTCTAGCCGACTTGGGAACCAGCGAAGGCGGATAGGAAGTCAAGTGGGTCCCGCCGGCTGGTCCGCGGGCCAATTGCGGTCCCGCGAGTTAGCGATCGCGGTCCGGAATTCTAGCCGACTTGGGAACCAGCGAAGGCGGATAGGAAGTCAAGCGGGTCCCGCCGGCTGGTCCGCGGGCCAATTGCGGTCCCGCGAGTTAGCGATCGCGGTCCGGAATTCTAGCCGGCCGGGGACCACCGCGAGGCGGATGGGTGGTCACCGAGGTCCCGCCGGCTGGTCCGCGGGCCATTTAGGGTCCCGCGAGTTACCGATCGCGGTCCGGAATTCTACCCGGCCAGGGACCACCGCGAGGCGGATGGGTGGTCACCGACGGTACCGCCGGCTGGTCCGCGGGCCATTTAGGGTCCCGCGAGGTACCGATCGCGGTCCGGAATTCTACCCGGCCAGGGACCACCGCGAGGCGGATGGGTCTTCACCGAGGTCCCGCCGGCTGGTCCGCGGGCCATTTAGGGTCCCGCGAGTTACCGATCGCGGTCCGGAATTCTACCCGGCCGGGGACCACCGCGAGGCGGATGGGTGGTCACCGAGGTCCCGCCGGCTGGTCCGCGGGCCATTTAGGGTCCCGCGAGGTACCGATCGCGGTCCGGAATTCTACCCGGCTGGGGACCACCGCGAGGCGGATGGGTCTTCACCGAGGTCCCGCCGGCTGGTCCGCGGGCCATTTAGGGTCCCGCGAGTTACCGATCGCGGTCCGGAATTCTACCCGGCCGGGGACCACCGCGAGGCGGATGGGTGGTCACCGAGGTCCCGCCGGCTGGTCCGCGGGCCATTTAGGGTCCCGCGAGGTACCGATCGCGGTCCGGAATTCTACCCGGCTGGGGACCACCGCGAGGCGGATGGGTCTTCACCGAGGTCCCGCCGGCTGGTCCGCGGGCCATTTAGGGTCCCGCGAGTTACCGATCGCGGTCCGGAATTCTAGCCGGCCGGGGACCACCGCGAGGCGGATGGGTCTTCACCGAGGTCCCGCCGGCTGGTCCGCGGGCCATTTAGGGTCCCGCGAGGTACCGATCGCGGTCCGGAATTCTAGCCGGCCAGGGACCACCGCGAGGCGGATGGGTCTTCACCGAGGTCCCGCCGGATGGTCCGCGGGCCATTTAGGGTCCCGCAAATTACCGATCGCGGTCCGGAATTCTAGCCGGCAAGGGACCACCGCGAGGCGGATGGGTGGTCACCGAGGTCCCGCCGGCTGGTCCGCGGGCCATTTAGGGTCCCGCGAATTACCGATCGCGGTCCGGAATCCACGCCGGCCAGGGACCACCGCGAGGCGGATGGGTCTTCACCGAGGTCCCGCCGGCTGGTCCGCGGGCCATTTAGGGTCCCGCGAATTACCGATCGCGGTCCGGAATTCTAGCCGGCCGGGGACCACCGCGAGGCGGATGGGTGGTCACCGAGGTCCCGCCGGCTGGTCCGCGGGCCAATTGCGGTCCCGCGAGTTAGCGATCGCGGTCCGGAATTCTACCCGGCCGGGGACCACCGCGAGGCGGATGGGTGGTCACCGACGTCCCGCCGGCTGGTCCGCGGGCCAATTGCGGTCCCGCGAGTTACCGATCGCGGTCCGGAATTCTACCCGGCCGGGGACCACCGCGAGGCGGATGGGTGGTCACCGACGTCCCGCCGGCTGGTCCGCGGGCCATTTAGGGTCCCGCGAGTTACCGATCGCGGTCCGGAATTCTAGCCGGCCGGGGACCACCGCGAGGCGGATGGGTCTTCACCGAGGTCCCGCCGGCTGGTCCGCGGGCCATTTAGGGTCCCGCGAATTACCGATCGCGGTCCGGAATTCTAGCCGGCCGGGGACCACCGCGAGGCGGATGGGTGGTCACCGAGGTCCCGCCGGCTGGTCCGCGGGCCAATTGCGGTCCCGCGAGTTAGCGATCGCGGTCCGGAATTCTACCCGGCCGGGGACCACCGCGAGGCGGATGGGTGGTCACCGACGTCCCGCCGGCTGGTCCGCGGGCCAATTGCGGTCCCGCGAGTTAGCGATCGCGGTCCGGAATTCTACCCGGCCGGGGACCACCGCGAGGCGGATGGGTGGTCACCGACGTCCCGCCGGCTGGTCCGCGGGCCATTTAGGGTCCCGCGAGTTAGCGGTCGCGGCCCGGAATTCTAGCCGGCCCGGAGCCACCCAGAGGCCGTGCACAGGCGCCGGGTGGCCGGAAATACCTCCAGCCGAGCGGACATGCACTTTATAAGCACCTTGGACGAGATGGCTGAGCCTTACTCGACTTCCAGCACCCCGGCTAAGCGTTCTCCACGGCCCGCTGTGCTTCTAGAAGACCTCCAGACGGTCCTCATGGTACTTTCCTCCTCACTCTCCCAGGCGGCCCAGGCTTCCAGCACCCCGGCTAAGCGTCATACACGGCCCGCTGTGCTTCCAGAAGACCTCCAGACGGTCCTCATGGTGCTTTCCTCCTCACTCTCCCAGCCGAACGAGGCTTCCAGAGCCCCGGTTAAGCATTTTACGCGGCCCGCCGAGCCTCCACAGCACCTCCAGCCGGTTCTCCGGGTGCTCCCATCCTCACTGTTTAAGCCGAACGAGGCTTCCAGAGCCCCGGCTAAGCGTTTTACGCGGCCCGCTGGACTTCCACAGCACCTCCAGCCGGTTCTCCGGGTGCTTCCCTCCTCACTCTTGACGCCCGAGGAGACTTCCAGCACCCCGGCTAAGCGTTTTACGCGGCCCGCTGAGCTTCCAGAGCACCTCCAGCCGGTTCTCATGATGCATTCCTCCTCACTCTTTTAGCCGAACGAGGCTTCCAGCACCCCGGCTAAGCGTTTTCCACGACCCGCCGAGCTTCCACAGCACCTCCAGCCGGTTCCCCGAGTGCTTTCCTCCTCACTGTTTAAGCCGAACGAGGCTTCCAGAGCCCCGGCTAAGCGTTTTACGCGGCCCGCCGAGCTTCCAGAGCACCTCCAGCCGGTCCCCCCGATGCTTTCCTCCTCACTCTTGACGCCCGAGGAGGCTTCCAGAGCCCCGGCTAAGCGTTCTCCGCGTCCCGCTGATCTTCCCGGAGGTCGTAACGGGGAAATACCTCCCTCCAGCGGACACGGAGAGAAATTACACCGCCTCTCGCACAGAGGCGGGTAAACGGCGGGAGTAACTATGACTCTCTTAAGGTAGCCCGACTTGACATCTTTTTAACGGTTCGTGGATAAATACATGATATATACTACATATGATCGCATTTACAGCCAAATAATACAAAGTGACCATTCGGTTATAAACATTGTATTCATAATGTTTATAGGTGATGTTAATATTTATATATTTAATGTTTATAGGTGATGTTAATATTTATATATTTAATGTTTATAGGTCATGTTAATATTTATATATTTATTTTGTACATCATGTTATAGTTGTACGACACTTGCTATAGGATCATGATGTGATCATATCGGCGGAAGTCGGCCCGGGCTCCGGGTGAAGAGGCCGAATTCTCGCCACTCGCGGCCGACCGGGGAACCAACAGAGGCGGACGGATCGCGGCGCGAGAGCCCTTGGCACTTAGAAAAAATTTGGCAAAAGTCGCTCCGGGCTCCGGGTGAAGAGTCCGAATTCTCGCCACTCGTGGCCGACCAGGGAACCAGCGAAGGCGGGCAAGCTCTCAAGAGAGCCCCGCCGGCTGGTCAGCGGCGGGAAATGCGCCCTCTGGCGGACACGCCGTTGTAAATGAATGGGCTTTGGCACTTAGTGCATTTTCGCTGAAGTTGAGCCGCGCTCCGGGCGAAGAGGCCGAATTCTCGCCAGTCGTGGCCGACCAGGGAACCAGCAAAGGCGGGTAAGCTTTCAAGAGAGCCCCGCCGGCTGGTCCGCGGGCCATTTAGGGTCCCGCGAGTTAGCGACCGCGGCCCGGAATTCTGGCCGACTTGGGAACCAGCGAAGGCGGATAGGAAGTCAAGCTAGTCCCGCCGGCTGGTCCGCGGGCCATTTAGGGTCCCGCGAGTTACCGGTCGCGGCCCGGAATTCTGGCCGACTTGGGAACCAGCGAAGGCGGATGGGTGGTCACCGAGGTCCCGCCGGCTGGTCCGCGGGCCATTTAGGGTCCCGCAAGTTAGCGATCGCGGTCCGGAATTCTAACCGGCCGGGGACCACCGCGAGGCGGATGGGTCTTCACCGAGGTCCCGCCGGCTGGTCCGCGGGCCATTTAGGGTCCCGCGAGTTAGCGATCGCGGTCCGGAATTCTAGCCGGCCGGGAACCACCGCGAGGCGGATGGGTGCTCACCGAGGTCCCGCCGGCTGGTCCGCGGGCCATTTAGGGTCCCGCGAGTTACCGATCGCGGTCCGGAATTCTACCCGGCCAGGGACCACCGCGAGGCGGATGGGTCTTCACCGAGGTCCCGCCGGCTGGTCCGCGGGCCATTTAGGGTCCCGCGAGGTACCGATCGCGGTCCGGAACTCTAGCCGGCCGGGGACCACCGCGAGGCGGATGGGTCTTCACCGAGGTCCCGCCGGCTGGTCCGCGGGCCATTTAGGGTCAAATCATATCAAAATGTCATTCTCCGGGTGCGTTCCTCCTCGCTTCGTAAGCCGAACGAGGCTTCCAGAGCCCCGGTTAAGCGTTTTACGCGGCCCGCCGAGCCTCCACAGCACCTCCAGCCGGTTCTCATGAGGCTTTCCTCCTAACTCTTGACGCCCGAGGAGGCTTCCAGAGCCTCGGCTAAGTGTTTTACGCGGCCCGCTGGACTTCCACAGCACCTCCAGCCGGTTCTTATGATGATTTCCTCCTCACTCTTGACGCCCGAGGGAGGCTTCCAGCGCCCCGGCTAAGCGTTTTACGCGGCCCGCTGAGCTTCCAGAGCACCTCCAGCCGGTTCCACGGGTGCTTTCCTCCTCACTCTTGAAGCCCGAGGAGGCTTCCAGAGCCTCGGCTAAGCGTTTTACGCGGCCCGCTGAGCTTCCACAGCACCTCCAGCCGGTTCTCATGATGCATTCCTCCTCACTCTTTAAGCCGAACGAGGCTTCCAGAGCCTCGGCTAAGCGTTTTACGCGGCCCGCTGGACTTCCACAGCACCCCCAGCCGGTTCTTATGATGCTTTCCTCCTAACTCTTGACGCCCGAGGAGGCTTCCAGCACCCCGGCTAAGCGTTTTACGCGGCCCGCCGAGCTTCCACAGCACCTCCAGCCGGTT
>NW_028284384.1:0-7515 GCF_059516105.1 Syngnathus floridae | reverse complement strand
AGATTGTTTATAAACGAAGCCAGCAGCGACAGCGGCTGGCTTTTTTTGTTGGTTCTAATCAAAACTCAATCGCTTGGGCTTGTTTTTTATCTACATAATGGGCTAAACAGTTCTTGTCATTTTTGCCCCCCAAGGGTTTTAGTCAGTAACGACTAACATGGGTTGGGCTGAGTAAAAACAAACTTAACTTTGACCCTTTCCTGTCCTATCAATGGGGGGAATTATAACTAGCACGAAGCAACATGCGCCAAACGTGACCTGTTTACGTTCTGGTATCTTTACGGGGAATCAATATTTGTTAATTGAAATCGAAAAAAATAACTAGGGTATGCCAGAGGTGATCATTAAGTTGAATGGTAAGGAGCACGTGATTGGTGTGGATAAAAGCGAAAAAATATTGGATGCTGCGCTTAGAGCTGGGCTTGACGCACCTTACTCGTGCAGAAGCGCCATATGCTCAACGTGCATGGCCAAGCTCGAATCGGGCGAGGTGGATATAGAAATGAACCATGTACTCACCGATGCAGAAATTGAAGAGGGCTACATCGTTTCATGTCAATCGCGCCCTGTTACTGATAAAGTGGTGATTGACTATGACATTTAGTCGACATGCAAAAGCGGCTCGATAAGTCCAGTAGCTGATGTGAGCTCGGCTCTAATAGAGCCTACCCGTATTTCGGACTTGACATAGACGGGTATTTTATTCTCGTCCCTAGACACGTAGACGGTCATGGCTTCGCCCTGTTTAAACAATGTACCGTTTACCAATTTAGGACTGAACACATAGCAGTCAATTTCGCCCAACTCGCTGTGATCATATATCTCCACACCAAGATAGCGGATGTATAGCGCATGTGTTGCCCCGTCAATAAACATCTTAATCGGAATCTTGTCATCTACCTTGTATTGCTCATAGTCGATGGTTCTGGCGTGATAAATCATGGAAAGGACATCATACGTTCCGTATGCAAACTCGCTAGTATCCACCGTTGGTGGCTCCTCTTTCTTCTTGAAAACCGAAACTATTTGCCGGCTTGTGCTGTCGAATATGCAATGCTCAACGTAGTAGTTATCTCCTTCGCTAACATCTCGCCCAAATCTTAGCGGACTCAGCGTTTGCTGATCCGCATTGGAAGTGTATGTATCTCTTACTTTGTAAAACCAATCGTATCGCTTATGTGTTTTTCCTTCCCCAAGAAATTTGAGACTGGGAGCATTCATGTACTCTTCTTCATCAACGCTAAAGGTCACCTCTCCTGCCCCAACCCAAACACCCCACAGGTAGTAAAAAACGTCATAGCTGAGTTTTTCGCCCCGTTGAAAAGGTAGTTCCTGACTTTTGACAACAACACTCCAACAGAGCAACGGCAGCAGCGTCAAATATCTCAGTCTCGACTTCACCTAATCATTTAACCCTAAATCGCGGAAAGTATTGTCATCAAGAGCTCTCTTAGCTACTTCGATTCCCTTGTCTACTGTGCCCAACGCTACAAAATGGTTTTCGTATCCGTAGGTGTACTGGGCTATTAATACCTTGATATCTCTCTGCAATCTCACCTCTGCTTCGGTGAAGGCCTGGTCGCTTGCGGTCGTATTTCTTACCGCCCCAATAGCTCTAATGCGTTTTAAATTGGTCTGGGTCAACTTCCAATTCTTATTAAATGCTTCCACCGTTGGGAATCGTTTAACAAGATTATCTCGGTTTTCGAGCACGTATTCAATGGCAAAGTAGTAGTGAAGCCCCTTGGGGTAGAATGCATCAATAAACGCGTTGGAAACATTCGTGTCTTTTGGCACAAACAGATCTGGAATTATACCGCCTCCTCCATACACCTTGCGCTGCTTGCTGGTGAAATAGACGAGTGTATCGTTGACTTGAATGGAGTCTAACGATAATAGTTCTCCGTTCATTTTTCGCTGTCCGATTTCCTTTTTATAGCTGTCATATCCTTCATCATACGGCTTTTGTATGCATCTACCAGAAGGCGTAAAATACCTAGACACGGTTAAACGCATGGCTGATCCATCATTAAATTCAATGGTCCTTTGAACGAGTCCCTTTCCATAAGATCTGCGCCCGACAATTAGCCCACGGTCGAGATCCTGTATCGCCCCTGCAAAAATTTCACTTGCCGATGCCGAAGACTGATCGATTAAAACGACCATGTTTCCCTCCAAAAACCGGCCGCCACTGTTGGCAAAGGTTTCTTTTTTGGGTTGATTAAGGCCTTCTGTGTAAACCAAGAGCTTGCGCCCGTCAAAAAACTCATCCAATATTTTGATAGCACTATTTAGGTAACCTCCAGAGTTTCCTCTCAGATCGAGCACCAATTGACGCATGCCCTCGGCATTCAACTCGTCCAGTGCTTGACGCATTTCTGATACAGATGTGCTGCTAAAACGGTTTAACTTAATGTAACCGGTAGTTTTATCGAGCATATAACTTGAGGGTACGCTTAGTACAGGTATGTTGGCTCGGTCCAGAACCGGCCGCTCAATTTCTCCAGATCGATATACCAAAAATGGTTCGTCTGTGTTCTTTTCATCCTTGATGATGCCAGACATCTTACCCGAACTGATTTTAACACCCGAAATGGTGTCTTCGCCCACGGCTATTATTTGATCTCCAAACTGCAGTCCTGCCTTCTGAGAGGGACTATCGTGCAATACTTCTACCACGGTGAGTGTATCATCTATTACTCGATAGCGTATACCTATTCCCTTGAATTTGCCCTTTAGCGGTTCCGATGCCTTGTTGTACTGCTTGGCAGTCATGTACACTGAGTGCGGGTCTAGTTCTTTGAGCATGGAGCGCATGCCGACTTCAATAATCGAACCCAGATCAACGCTATCAACGTATTTGGCGTCAACGTTTTGAATAAACTCATTGAGCTTTTTTAAATCATCATCACTGCCTTTTTGTGCGCGGCTCTTGCTAGGCAATATCCACATTCCGCAGATCAAGACACCAACCATTATATTCTTTGTCAACTGCATTTACGGATTGTATTCTAACTTAAAGGTTACAGGCAAGTGATCGGAATAGCCACCATAATACTTTTCGCCTGCGTATGTTCTGCTCGGAAATTTCTCTCGATCTTTTTTGCTCTCATATAGCATCCAATCAAACTTAACAACAGCCGCACTGAGAGGTTTTGCACGAAGTGAACTTTTTTCGTTTAGCAAAGTGCTACTAACAAGTATCTGATCCAACATACCCCAATCTCCCTTGTAAGCATGTGACCCCAAACCTTTAGCATGTAGCGGCTCATGCGTGTTTACCAAACACGGGCTTAGGTCCGTATCGCACGTTGTCAAGGCCATCATGCTTTCATTTGTTGGGTAGTCATTGAAGTCGCCCATGGCTATGAATCGCAATTCGGGGTATTTATTTCGTAGGCTGTTTATTGTCTCGATCATTTTATTGGCGGCCCTCATACGTTTCCAATTTGATGCTTCTTGTCCGCCATAGCGCGAAGGCCAATGGTTAACCATAACACAGAGTAGAGATTTGGAGGCGATATGCTTTAGCACAATGGTAAGGATGGGGCGTGTTGGCCTCTCATCTTCGCCAAGGTCGATCTGAATATCGGATGTAGAGATCACTTTAAACTTGGTTTTGTTGACGATCAACGCGTTTTGGATACCCCGCATGTCGAGTGTGCTTCCCATTAAGATCTCAAAGTCAGAGGCGCTATCTAACCTTGCTAGTAAATCATTGGCTACCTGCAGGTTTTCAATCTCACAGAGACCCAAAAGATCTGGAGTCTGTGTTCCGAACGAAGCGTTAATAACGTTTGCGATGTGTTGAAGCTTTGTAGTGTATCGCTCGGTATCATAGTGAAACTTGCCTTCTGGCGTAAATTCAGAATCGTCCGTGACGGGACTATCAACTGTATCAAATAGGTTTTCCACATTGTAAAAAAGCACATTTGCCGACCGCTCTTGCGACATGGAAGGGCTATAAATAGTAAGCAGGGCTATTAAGGGTATATATTTCATGCTGAGGCGGATATGCACAAAAAAAGGCGATACTGTGTACCGCCTTTAATTCTCTTTACTATAATCAGCGATTACAATGCCGAAGTCTCTCTGCCTTTTGCCTTAACTTTTCTCTTCGATTTGGTGGCTTTCATTTCCTTGCTGGCTGCCACTGGGACTTCAGAAGATTTTGGGCTTCTGGTCATGCTAGCGCTTTCGCCCTTTTTGCTGCAGCTGGCTTTTGCATGCGCACAACACGCTGGTTTGCCTTTTGCACAGCTTGCCTTGGATGCTGAACTGGCGCTCGAAGTCTCTGCCGACTGAGAGAATCCTGCAGCTGAGAATACCATGCATGCTGCTACTATTATTGACTGTTTCATATTATTTATTATTAAGTAATTCTAGTCCTTCTTCTGCAGAGATAATCTTTCCATTGCTTTCTCCGACAACAAAGGCATCGGTAAATCCGCGCGAAATCAGATCATCCTTGTATGCCTGAGCCTCTTCATAAGTGTTAAAATCTCCAGTTAGATATCTAGTTGAACTGTCGTCTGAATCACGCTGATCGATCCGGCCGAGTTCCATCATTTGATTTAGCACCTCGGTGGGTATTTCGCCCGTGTATGAACCTATTTGAATTTTGAATTTAACCTGTCCGTAGGCGGTTGGTGACTCTGGCGCTTCATCAACACCCAATGCCTCGCGTTGACCATTTTGGAAGGTTACGACATAGGCTCCGCCAAATCCTCTCTCGATTACATCAATCTTGCGAGCTGCGGCCTGTTCATAGGTCTCAAAAGCGCCCACGTAGTAACGTGTTAGACCGTCAGCAGTGGTGATTACGACCAAATCAGAAATGCCTTCAAAAACGTCCTCGGAAAGCTTGTTGGCGTATGCCCCGACTTGAACTCGGAAGACTTTTTTATCGCCAAAGCGAGAATCATCTACTCGCGACACGCTGCGTTCGTCAATTGCTCTATTAAGTGTATAGTCGCTTTGGTTTAGTATCAGGCGTTCTCCTTTTGGAAGCGATTTATTTTCAGCAATCGCCCCGTCAACGCTTAGTCCTAACCTTCTTGTGGTTACAATGTCTTCTTCGACCTTGCTCACATTAGAAACATCGCCCGAAACACTGGTTTCTGTTATTCCACTGGTTGCTATACCCTCTTGTTCCAAGTCTAGTTTTGCCTGTACGGCCTCTTCTAAAGTCTCCATACCCGTCATCTCAATGACTACCAGTCCAGAATCGTTCTCGGTAGTGGTGATCGAAGGGTCGCTAAGCAGGACATTTGCCACGCTATCGCTCAAAGAATCAAGTTGTGCAACCTGAACTGAATAACCTTTGACCTTTCTTCTTGTTTTTCTCTCAGCCGTTTCTGTTGAATACGAACTATTGGTGTACTGCGAATACCTGCCAGACTCATCTGTCCATTCTAGGTATAGTTGCTCAATGACTTCATCTGAGAGCGCTACTCCGTTGGAATCTACGGCAGCGCCTTCTGGGGTTCCTGGTTCAGCATCAAGGTGATCGGCTATGCCATCGCCATCGGTGTCCAACGGACACCCGTTTTTATCAACTTCAACACCCAGTGGTGTACCCGGACAATTGTCTAGGAAGTCAACGATGCTGTCCTGGTCGGTATCATCATTTTCACTTACTGCAAGCTGGGGTGTTTCTTCGTGCGGAATGGGCGTGAGGTCATACGTCAAGCGCGCAAAAGTGTGTAAGATTTTGTCTGTTTGAGGATTACCCTCTCGTACACCACGAGAATCGGACGTAACGCCATCAAGATAGTCCGTAAATGTCCAATGGTACTCCATACCCATTTTGAAACTTACTTTCTCGTTCATGAGCAAGTTAAAACCACCGCCAATTGGAATGGCCAATGATCGCTCGGGATAATCTCCCAACCCATCTCTGTTTGAGGCCCGAATGTCTGTTTCGTAAACGTAATCTCTGGTTATTTCAATAGCGTTATTGGCGTCTCCAGAGCCTTGAGCAACGTTCCGAATGGTTCCATCTTCCCAATAGTGATATTCGTTACCAAATGCATCTATCAAGTCTGTTTTTGACTGAAACTCGAAAACTTCAAACCCTGCTGAAACATAGGGTTCAAGTTTTCTAGAGTCTTTCAAAAGATGATCAAAGTTGTATGACAGCGCTGCACCACCTGTTGTAATGCGACTCTTGAAATTTAGGTTTCTTACCAGTGTACGTTCATCCGCCAAAACTGATCCGTAGAGCATAAAAAAGTTCAACTCAAGGAAACTATTGAGTGCCTGCGCTGCATTAACATGAACTGCGGTTCGACTCTGAAAGGGGTTGAACGCGCCTCTGCCCGCGATCAAATCGCCCTGATAGTTGAGCATGCCTACCCCAACAGAGATTTTAGGCCTAATGTGCCACTCTCTTGGTTTTACTGCGTCAACACCGCTTGTATCCTGCGCAATCAGTGCATTCGGACACATCATCAATTGCGTGACCGCGAATACGATTGGCATTACTCTTTTTAGCGATAGCATGGGTCTAACCAAGGTCAAATTAAACGCTAATGTAGTGAAAGCCAGTTCATGCCAGACATACGGCATGCTGACTTTATTTATACCACTTCTGGTTTGATATCATGAGGGCCTCTTGAACGGTAATGCGCTCACCTTCGTTGTATGCGGTAACAAAAGGCCCTGGAAAGTTATGATTGGCGGCTACTAGGGCTTCTCTCTTGTCGCGCGCGCCTTTGTAAGCATCAAAGTCTCCCGTGGTGTACTTCACCCATCCTTGATGGTTTTCAATTCCAAATGACTCGTTAAACGAGTAGGTCTTTCGGATAAATTGATCGGATACAAGCTTATGACCCGCAACAATCTGCACCTTATAGCTTATGCCAGCGTTGGGATCTGGCACTGAGATATTGTTAGCCCCATTGTTACTGGCAACCATTTTAGATTTTTCATCTTTTTCCACCTTGGCTGCATTAGGCTTGTCTTTCATTTCTTCATTTAATGTAGCCGCAATCTCCTCAACAGATTCTTGCTTAACGTCAGCAACAGTCTCCGTTGACGTGTCATCCATTGCCTCAACGATGTCATCCGATTGTTTCACCAATTCGGCCATTTTTTGTATGTCTTCTTTCAACTCTGAAGCCTCATTAACCTGCAAATTTTCTGCAAGTTCATCCTTCGCCTCTACTTGCTCATCTTCTTTCGCAGGCGCATCTTCAGTTGAAGCAATAATGGCTTCTTCGACTGGCGCACCGCTTATCACAGCTACGGTTTTTGTTTCGTTATCGTCCAAGAAAGAAAAGTTCCCCTGCATTGCCGACAACGTCTCTGCAATTTCATCTGAACTCTGCACTCTGTAAGAAACCACTAAGTTTTCTCCTTCAGGAACAGCCATCCACACAAACTTGGCCTTCTCATCAACTTGGCTGAATACAGCCTTTTTATTGTCTAGTGATTCAGCTTTTGCTCCTTCGGGCAAGTACTCCTCTAGTTTTCCAAATCCTTCAACACCTTCCTTGGTGATTGTTACGTCTA
>NW_028284383.1:0-8003 GCF_059516105.1 Syngnathus floridae | reverse complement strand
AATTGGTCGGTTGACTACTTCCTCTCAACTCACTGATTTATATTCCTTGGCCGATATAGTGGGCCGCAACGTTGCTGCTGTTGTTAATTTTCCCAAAAAGCAAATTGGCAAGGTTATCAGTCAATGTCTCGTATTGGGCGTTTATTCAAAGAAGGGTGTAATACTATTGCAGCCCGAGCGTCAGTGCGCCATCGGCTCTAAAATTGGCTGACTTATGGAGAGAGTGAAAGCATTGCTCAAAAAAGGGTGGTTTAAGAATGTATTGTTCCTAGCAATACTTGGTGTGTTGTTTTTTACACCGGCAGGCCAATGGGTGCGCATGAAAATATTGAGCTTCACGCTTATGGCACCGTCTAATGATGCACTAGAAATCAATCAGGCCAGTGTTTACGATTTTCCAATGCAGATTATGGATAAAAGCGGCAAATCCCTGATGCTGAAAGAACGCGCATCAAAGCCAATTTTCATCAACTTCTTTGCAAGTTGGTGTGTTCCATGCTTGGCTGAGTTTGGTTCTATGAAAGCCATACAAGATGCACTGCCGGAGATTGAGTTTATGTTCGTGACCAGAGAGGGTGAGGAGGCCTTTTACAAATTCGTTGAGCACACCCCATACAATTATCCGTTTTACAAACAGCAGTCTAGAACGCCCATGGCATTGGAGCATCAGTCCATACCAGCATCATTTTTGATAGACACCGATGGGCGGGTGGTATTTCAGCATTTAGGCGCAGCCGATTGGGACGATGATGCCGTTATCGAGCAGTTACGTCTAGCAATAAACTAGGGCATCGTTCCAGGACCAATGCGCTCTGAAACGTAGTCTAGCACCTTGGTCATTAAATGCACACGATCTTTTCCGCGTACATTATGCGGGTGGCCAGGGTAAATAAAGTAATCGAGCTGTTTGCCGCTGTCAACGCACGCTTTTACGAAAGCCTGACTGTGTTGCCAAAGCACTACATTATCAACCGTACCGTGAATCATGAGTAGATCGTCCTCCAAAAGACTGGCTTTGGCTACAATATTGGCGTTTTTATATCCGGTTTTGTTGCTTTCTGGTGTGTCCATGTAGCGCTCGGTGTACATTACTTCATAGAAGCTCCAGTCGCAAACCGGACCGCCCGCAACACCTGCCTTAAACGTTCCTGGAAACGTAAGCAGCATATTGGTTGTCATGAAACCACCGTAGCTCCAACCGTGCACGGCCAGTCGATCCGCAGCGACATATTTCTTTGACTTCAGATAATCTACTAATTGCTTTTGGTCAGCCATTTCCTCTACGCCCAAATTTCGGAAGGTAGTTTGTTCAAATGCCAGGCCCCTGTTTGCTGATCCTCGGTTATCGAGTGTGGCCACAATGTATCCCTGCTCGGCATACCAGTGCATCCATAAGCTGGCGCCACCAAGGTGCACATCACGTACCAATTGAGCATGTGGCCCTCCGTAAACGTATATCAGCACTGGGTACTGCTTGCTTTCATCAAAGTGCGAAGGTTTGATGATTCTTGTATAAAGTTTTTGCCCACCACCCGAAACCAATTCTACTATTTCAGTATTCGAAACTTGAACGCCTTCGAGAGGATCGCTTGCCACGAAAACAGTGCGCTCTTTTTTGGCGTTTGATGCATAAAGTGATGCTGAGTAAGGTACGCTCAAGCTACTGAGCTGGTCGATAAGGTATGTGCCCTTGTCATTCAATATAGCACCGTGTGTGCCCAGTGTGCTATCAACCAGCTGATAGCCACCTAGCTCAAAGTCGATCATGTAGGTGAAGCGGTGCATGCCGTTTCGGGTTTTATCAGGGTATTTGCCAGAAGTTACCGTTTCTCCGGTGCCTGTAACAAACAGGTAGTTTTTTGTTTGGTCAAAGCCATGAATGGTCTGCGCTTCCCAGAGACCGGTGGTAATTGGCCTGATGAAGTCGCCCTCGAGATTATATAAATATAAGTGCTGATATCCCGAACGTTCGCTCAACCAGATAAACTCGGTCTCGCTTCCAGGAATGAACCAAGGAGCGTGTTCGGGTTCAACGTATTTGTCATTTTTTTCTTCGAATAGTGGTTTTTTAAGATGCCCTGTGGCAGCATCGTACAGGTTCACTTTCAAGTGATTCTGATCGCGATTTAGAACTCCCACAACCAATCCGTCCGAGGTTGGAGTCCAGGCAACGCTAGTCAAGTATTGATCTATCTCACCTTCAGTGTTGAGGTAAGTGATGGGATTACCTATGGCATATACCCCCAGCGTAACTTGGTGACTGATTTGGCCAGACATTGGGTACTTTATCAAATTTACGGTTGCGGGAGTGTTGCTTATATCCACAAGCGGATAGTCCGTTACCATGCTTTCGTCCATTCGGTAAAAGGCCAGCTTTTTTCCATTTGGCGACCAAAAGAGACCATGTCTAATGCCAAATTCAGATCGATGAACTGCTTGTCCGTAAACGATCTCCGGTTTTCCATCAGATGTTAGCTGCACGGGAGAGCCACCTTCGCTCACAACAAACAGGTTGTGACCCATTATATAAGCGCATCGCGTTTTTTGATCGTTGAATGATATGTGCTCGGCTTCTGCCGGCAGACTGAATATTTTTTTGGCTTCTGATGAAGATAAATCAACGGCATAATGGGCTTGTTCGTGCTGAAAGAATATGCGATTGGCACCAATGAACTCAAATCTTGGAAATCGTTTGAGTCTGTTTTCAAGAGCCAGTAGGGTGTTTAGTTCTGGTAGGGAAAGCAACGAACTGGTATCGCCAGAACTGGCGTCAATACCGATGAGTTCATTGTTGTCATTCACAAAAACATATGCATCGGCATTGGGCTGCCACTGCAGTTGGTTTAGCCGCTGGGGAGCGTAGGTTGACCCTTGTCCCAGTATCGCATCCTGAAGCGACAGCGTGGTTTTCTGTCCGAGCAACATCGTTGAGCATGTTACTATGACTAGGATTAAAAACAGTCTCATGCGCAGTTATTGACAGTGGGGACAGAATTGATACTCTCCGTCTAGTTTGAAGTAGTTTCCTTTTT
The DNA here is from genome assembly GCF_059516105.1 of Syngnathus floridae. Lineage (NCBI taxonomy): Eukaryota > Metazoa > Chordata > Actinopteri > Syngnathiformes > Syngnathidae > Syngnathus > Syngnathus floridae. The sequence continues at coordinate 4,971 of NW_028284383.1, read as the reverse complement.
TATCCTTGAGGTAAATTTCCTTAAAAAAAATGTTCTTCTTTTCCTGCGGAGGAATAGCTTCAAGGAAATAACTCTTAAAGGCATCATCATAGCGGCTGCCTTTTAGGTGGAAATGGGCAAGTTCCTCATTGTCCTTACCCTTGTGAATCGCCTCGAGTTTCAACACCTTAAAGAACAGCAGAGCGTCTTCCATTTTATGATAAGCTGTGACACCATAACCATAAAAAAGTGGACGTGCTGGAGGGTTTAGTGAAGGGGGTGGGTTATCGCCATCGTAGCCGCGCACAACAATTTCGTCCAGCGCAACCGGAATTTTCGAGATGTCGGTCTGCTCAACCGCTTTGTCCAGATCAACTTCGGTAGACTGCGCTTGCCCAATGCAAGCTAGTAACAACAAGACGACTACTCCTGTCACATATTTCATACGCACAAATTTTCAGCGCTAAAAGTATAAAAGCAACCGACCTATAGGTTGCTGGGCAACGCTTGTCCGCTACCGTTCACCGATATTTCCTTTGGATTCCCTCGGTAATTGACGCGACCATCGCTAAAAAAATTCACCTCAAGATATTCTGTACAGTAAACATCACAAACACTTGACCCAAAGATGTTTAAAATAACCGTATCGCAGATGAAATTATAACCCCTAAGGTCGCCCGATGATGTAGTAAGGAAATCAAGTCGGCTGCTCTCACCAGCCAGGATGAGATCGCCCGAAGAGCGTATTTCACCAATGACTTCCTTGGCGTCTACAGCAGCATCGATATCGCCTAGGCCCTTATTTGAGAACCATATATTGTCCTGAACAACTATGCTCTCGGTTTGAATTAGTCCGGCCGAGTTTAAGGTAAGCTTTTGAATTTGGTTGAGCGTTAGTTCTAAGAGTATCGGATGGTCGCGCTCTATACACTCTGTCAGGCTAAAGGTGAGCAATCCATTCGCATTTTCAGAGGTGATGAGAGGGTGGATGTTATCGGCTGTGATCGTCTCTACGGCATTAAGTCTAGTGCTGTCAATGTGAATGGTGGCATCGGCCACCAAATCAACGATTAGCTCGGCAACAAAATCGGTGGTGCTAAAACGCGAAGTGCGCGGGCCTTCACCCTCAACACATCTGTTGCAGCTCAAAAAAAAGGCCATAATTAGGGCCAACAATAAGGAAGCGCGCGCTTTCACAACCAACAAATATCGTGGTCTTAATTCAAGGGCAATCTTCATTGCCGCATTAACTTTGCGCCAAATTCTCGACATGCTCCGTTTAAAACTAGCTACTGATCCACGCTGGGTAGATATTGCACAGAAAAACATAAACGAAATTTTAACCGATCACGCATATTGCGAGCAAAAAGCGGCTAGTTCGGCCATCTCGTTTATTGTTCAGTTTCCAGAATACCCCAATCTGGTTGATGCCATGGCAGACTTGGCGCGCGAAGAAATGGAGCATTTCCAAATGGTGCATGATCAGATTAAGAAACGTGGATTGAAACTGGGTTATGAACGTAAAGATGATTATGTGCTAAAATTGAGAAAATTCTTTAAAGGGGGCTCGCGGGTACATCAACTCACCGATAATCTGCTGTTGGCGGCCATGATAGAAGCGCGAAGTTGTGAGCGATTCAGAGTGCTTTCAGAAGGAATTGAGGATGAGGAACTGAGCCAATTCTATGCTGATCTGATGAAGAGTGAAGCCATGCATTACACCATGTTCCTGCAATTTGCCCGCGAAATTGGTGGCGATGTGATGGACGTTGATAAGAAATGGAGCGAGTTTTTAAACTACGAGGCAGAGGTCATATCCACCTTTGGTGACAAGGAGCTTATTCACGGATAGTGCTAAGCCGACAGGTAGCGTTTGGCATCGGTCTTTAGGCGCACTTTTACTTTTCCTGAAGTAAAATTTTCTGATTATTGATGTATCTGCTTGTTGGGCCATGTAAGCGAAACCCCTTTGCTGAATGGAGAATAAATTGCCGTGTACAACATGTCAAAAGCCTTGGCATAGTCGCGGTTGTAGAGTGGTGGCTCAAGGAATTTTTTGATAACACTCATAGCGGACTCAAGCGGATTGGTGAGCGTGCTTTCAAGAAGCGCTTTGCGTTCTAGCGTTTGGGTCATCACCGCATAGTCATTCCATGTCACCTTTTGCTGGTGGTTTGTGCCTATGGCCGTTGCCGTTACCACATTTGGTCCACCGGGTACAAAATAGATGGTCGCGATGTTGAGGTGCTTGTCGAGAAACGTCACGTTGTAAGACATGTGGGTCGGTATGTCAATGCACTTTGCCACCGCCTCTTCAGTAGTAGCACAGGTTTCCAGCACATATCGAACAACGATTGGTATGCCAAAACCATTGCTCGTTATTCGCCTTCCGCCAAAGCTTAGTGAGGCACAAAGCCCATCGGCATTTACACCGTCCAGCAAGCCCCAATTGCAATCGCTCATGCCCATTACTGGTTTTAGCCAATTTGTTCTCATGAGTACGCCCTCGAAATATTTTGGGCTGTAGTCGTAATTTCTAATCAATACAGGGTTGTCTCTGGTCCAGGCAATTTGGCTGCATCAGCTTATGTATGGAGGAGGTCAATACGCTGACAGGTATCGGCTGGCCAGATCTGATCCTCCAATTTGTTGGGTTAGGCTAGTATATACCGGGAGCAGCTCAGGAAAGTACTCTTCAAGCTTGGAAACTGAGGATAAATAACCTGCCCGTGCGCCCGCTCCTTCTTTAAGAAACCACCGCTTGTAGTAAGGCCATGATTTGTTAAACAACTCTGGCCACTTTTCGGGTGATTGTTCTAGGTCTACAGAGTGAATTGGAATAACACGCATCGCAGGCCGAAAATGTAAAACCGAGAGCCATAAATAAGCCCCTTGGACGTGGCGTAAAGACTGGTACATTTGTCAATCGAGCAAATGTTGCAGTATGACCAAGCAAGAAATAATCGAGCAATTTGAGGCGGCTTTAACGACCAAACCATTTGAGGTGAAAAAGTCGCAATTCACAACCTTAACCTCGGATTTTAGTAAGTTGAAGGACCAGACCATCAAAGAGCAGCGTGCCGAAGCATTGTCTGAGGGAGAATCGGAAGATGAGTTTGAGTATCGTCCGACCGCAGAGGATAAGCGATTTGATGAGCTTTGCGAAATCTATAAAGAGAAGCGCAAGAAGGCCGATGAGGAGCGCAAGGCCGTCCTAGAAAATAACTTGGCAGAGAAGAAGGCTTTGGTTGAGGAGTTGGGGTCGCTCATTCAAAATGAAGAAAACATTGACAGGGCCTTTTCAAGGTTCAATGCCATAAAGCAGAAATGGAATGAGCTCGGTGATGTTGTCGCTAATCAGCGCAGAGATATTCAGACCGAGTACAGCCGCTTGATTGAGCAGTTTTATTACAACATCAATATTTACAGAGAACTCAAGCTCAATGATTTGAAGAAAAATCAAGAGCTAAAAAAAGGAGTGATTCAAAAAATTTCGGACCTTAAGGCAGAGAAGTCAATTCATCAACTTGATTTTCTGATTCATAAATACTTGGGCGAATGGGATAAAATAGGCCCAACGTCAAAGGAAGAGTGGGAAATCATTCGCGAACAGTACAAGGAAGCAGTAAATGCGGTGTTTGAACGTTTGAAGGAACACCGCAAATCAGTCAAGGCTGACCACAAGGCCAACTTGGATAAGAAACGTGCACTGGTTGAAAAAGTAACAGAACTAGCTACACCGGATATTGGAGGTTTTAAATCCACACAAGATCGTACTAAGCAAATCATGGAGATTCAAAAGGAATGGAAGGCCATTGGTTTTGCAGGGCACAAACACAACGAGTCGGTGTGGAAGGAGTTTCGATCAGTATGCGATGTTTACTTTGAAAAGCGGAAAGCCTTTTTGGACAAAAACAGCGAGAAGTTTGCCGATCTGAGAGGTAAGAAGAAGACCATGATCAATCGTGCAAAAGAGATTCACAGTGACCTCGCGTCTGCGGAGGTGGCTAACGAGCTCAAGAAACTTCAACGCAATTGGAATGACCTTGACAAGCTGATGCCGCAGGAAGAGTTTCGGCTATTCAGAGAGTTTAGGAGGTACTGCGATATTTACTTCAAGGGCAAAAAACAGGAAGCACAAGCTTTAGAAAAAGAGTGGAAGACGAATCTCAAAGCACGTGAAGAGCTGCTAGAAGAGTTTGCCAAGGACATGGAGGCAAACCTCAAAACCAAAGGCGAAATGCTGATTAAGCAGTGGGACAAGGAATGGTCACAAGCTGGAGATGTGGCAGACAAAGCGCGGGGCAAGATCAACAAAGCCTATGATGTTATTGTTTCCAAGGCATATGATGGCCTTGGCATTTCACAAGAAGATCGTCAAGAGCGCGCCTTTGTCAATAGACTTAGCAATATCTCTAATGCCAAGGACCCTGAACGTGAGTTGATGCATGAAAAGAAACGGCTCAACAAGGCGATTGTAGCCTCAGAAACGGAAACACGCCAATTAGAGGATAAGCTGGCTTTTTTCAAATATTCAGACGATTCTAATCCGCTGAAAAAAGACTTGCTTGATCGAATCAGGGCTTCAGAAGAAAAGACCGCCCAAATTCGCGCTAAACGCAAGCAGGTGGATCTACTGATTAAGGCTGAAAAGGGGGGTGAATGAAGTAATTGAAGAGGCGACACCACACGAGGAGAAAACGCAAAGTTGATCTTAATTCCGCTCGCAAGTCCACGGGGTTGCGGTGTCGGACTCTAAGTGATCCAACAACGATTTTATTTCTCTCTTTCTGCCGCATACCTCGCGCTCAACCTCACCAAATTCGGTTTGTACTGCGCAGGTATAGCAGCGCGTGCAATTGGATGTAGACAATATCAGCAGTACCGATGTCGGGATAAGAAAGATCAGTTTACGCATTGCTCGCTCGATAGATGGCTCTGACTTTGCCTCGATGGCTGGCTTTATCATTGCTTATAACGGTTGGCGTGATG
>NW_028284382.1:0-8360 GCF_059516105.1 Syngnathus floridae | reverse complement strand
AAACCCTAACCCTAACCCTAACCCTAACCACAGCAAGAGCAAGCCTAACCCTAAGCCTCAGCACAGCAAAAGCCAGCCTGAGCCTAACACAAACCCTAACCCTAACCCTAACCCTAACCACAGCAAGAGCAAGCCTAACCCTAAGCCTCAGCACAGCAAAAGCCAGCCTGAGCCTAACACAAACCCTAACCCTAACCCTAACCCTAACCACAGCAAGAGCAAGCCTAACCCTAAGCCTCAGCACAGCAAAAGCCAGCCTGAGCCTAACACAAACCCTAACCCTAACCCTAACCCTAACCACAGCAAGAGCAAGCCTAACCCTAAGCCTCAGCACAGCAAAAGCCAGCCTGAGCCTAACACAAACCCTAACCCTAACCCTAACCCTAACCACAGCAAGAGCAAGCCTAACCCTAAGCCTCAGCACAGCAAAAGCCAGCCTGAGCCTAACACAAACCCTAACCCTAACCCTAACCCTAACCACAGCAAGAGCAAGCCTAACCCTAAGCCTCAGCACAGCAAAAGCCAGCCTGAGCCTAACACAAACCCTAACCCTAACCCTAACCCTAACCACAGCAAGAGCAAGCCTAACCCTAAGCCTCAGCACAGCAAAAGCCAGCCTGAGCCTAACACAAACCCTAACCCTAACCCTAACCCTAACCACAGCAAGAGCAAGCCTAACCCTAAGCCTCAGCACAGCAAAAGCCAGCCTGAGCCTAACACAAACCCTAACCCTAACCCTAACCCTAACCACAGCAAGAGCAAGCCTAACCCTAAGCCTCAGCACAGCAAAAGCCAGCCTGAGCCTAACACAAACCCTAACCCTAACCCTAACCCTAACCACAGCAAGAGCAAGCCTAACCCTAAGCCTCAGCACAGCAAAAGCCAGCCTGAGCCTAACACAAACCCTAACCCTAACCCTAACCCTAACCACAGCAAGAGCAAGCCTAACCCTAAGCCTCAGCACAGCAAAAGCCAGCCTGAGCCTAACACAAACCCTAACCCTAACCCTAACCCTAACCACAGCAAGAGCAAGCCTAACCCTAAGCCTCAGCACAGCAAAAGCCAGCCTGAGCCTAACACAAACCCTAACCCTAACCCTAACCCTAACCACAGCAAGAGCAAGCCTAACCCTAAGCCTCAGCACAGCAAAAGCCAGCCTGAGCCTAACACAAACCCTAACCCTAACCCTAACCCTAACCACAGCAAGAGCAAGCCTAACCCTAAGCCTCAGCACAGCAAAAGCCAGCCTGAGCCTAACACAAACCCTAACCCTAACCCTAACCCTAACCACAGCAAGAGCAAGCCTAACCCTAAGCCTCAGCACAGCAAAAGCCAGCCTGAGCCTAACACAAACCCTAACCCTAACCCTAACCCTAACCACAGCAAGAGCAAGCCTAACCCTAAGCCTCAGCACAGCAAAAGCCAGCCTGAGCCTAACACAAACCCTAACCCTAACCCTAACCCTAACCACAGCAAGAGCAAGCCTAACCCTAAGCCTCAGCACAGCAAAAGCCAGCCTGAGCCTAACACAAACCCTAACCCTAACCCTAACCCTAACCACAGCAAGAGCAAGCCTAACCCTAAGCCTCAGCACAGCAAAAGCCAGCCTGAGCCTAACACAAACCCTAACCCTAACCCTAACCCTAACCACAGCAAGAGCAAGCCTAACCCTAAGCCTCAGCACAGCAAAAGCCAGCCTGAGCCTAACACAAACCCTAACCCTAACCCTAACCCTAACCACAGCAAGAGCAAGCCTAACCCTAAGCCTCAGCACAGCAAAAGCCAGCCTGAGCCTAACACAAACCCTAACCCTAACCCTAACCCTAACCACAGCAAGAGCAAGCCTAACCCTAAGCCTCAGCACAGCAAAAGCCAGCCTGAGCCTAACACAAACCCTAACCCTAACCCTAACCCTAACCACAGCAAGAGCAAGCCTAACCCTAAGCCTCAGCACAGCAAAAGCCAGCCTGAGCCTAACACAAACCCTAACCCTAACCCTAACCCTAACCACAGCAAGAGCAAGCCTAACCCTAAGCCTCAGCACAGCAAAAGCCAGCCTGAGCCTAACACAAACCCTAACCCTAACCCTAACCCTAACCACAGCAAGAGCAAGCCTAACCCTAAGCCTCAGCACAGCAAAAGCCAGCCTGAGCCTAACACAAACCCTAACCCTAACCCTAACCCTAACCACAGCAAGAGCAAGCCTAACCCTAAGCCTCAGCACAGCAAAAGCCAGCCTGAGCCTAACACAAACCCTAACCCTAACCCTAACCCTAACCACAGCAAGAGCAAGCCTAACCCTAAGCCTCAGCACAGCAAAAGCCAGCCTGAGCCTAACACAAACCCTAACCCTAACCCTAACCCTAACCACAGCAAGAGCAAGCCTAACCCTAAGCCTCAGCACAGCAAAAGCCAGCCTGAGCCTAACACAAACCCTAACCCTAACCCTAACCCTAACCACAGCAAGAGCAAGCCTAACCCTAAGCCTCAGCACAGCAAAAGCCAGCCTGAGCCTAACACAAACCCTAACCCTAACCCTAACCCTAACCACAGCAAGAGCAAGCCTAACCCTAAGCCTCAGCACAGCAAAAGCCAGCCTGAGCCTAACACAAACCCTAACCCTAACCCTAACCCTAACCACAGCAAGAGCAAGCCTAACCCTAAGCCTCAGCACAGCAAAAGCCAGCCTGAGCCTAACACAAACCCTAACCCTAACCCTAACCCTAACCACAGCAAGAGCAAGCCTAACCCTAAGCCTCAGCACAGCAAAAGCCAGCCTGAGCCTAACACAAACCCTAACCCTAACCCTAACCCTAACCACAGCAAGAGCAAGCCTAACCCTAAGCCTCAGCACAGCAAAAGCCAGCCTGAGCCTAACACAAACCCTAACCCTAACCCTAACCCTAACCACAGCAAGAGCAAGCCTAACCCTAAGCCTCAGCACAGCAAAAGCCAGCCTGAGCCTAACACAAACCCTAACCCTAACCCTAACCCTAACCACAGCAAGAGCAAGCCTAACCCTAAGCCTCAGCACAGCAAAAGCCAGCCTGAGCCTAACACAAACCCTAACCCTAACCCTAACCCTAACCACAGCAAGAGCAAGCCTAACCCTAAGCCTCAGCACAGCAAAAGCCAGCCTGAGCCTAACACAAACCCTAACCCTAACCCTAACCCTAACCACAGCAAGAGCAAGCCTAACCCTAAGCCTCAGCACAGCAAAAGCCAGCCTGAGCCTAACACAAACCCTAACCCTAACCCTAACCCTAACCACAGCAAGAGCAAGCCTAACCCTAAGCCTCAGCACAGCAAAAGCCAGCCTGAGCCTAACACAAACCCTAACCCTAACCCTAACCCTAACCACAGCAAGAGCAAGCCTAACCCTAAGCCTCAGCACAGCAAAAGCCAGCCTGAGCCTAACACAAACCCTAACCCTAACCCTAACCCTAACCACAGCAAGAGCAAGCCTAACCCTAAGCCTCAGCACAGCAAAAGCCAGCCTGAGCCTAACACAAACCCTCTAACCCTAACCCTAACCCTAACCACAGCAAGAGCAAGCCTAACCCTAAGCCTCAGCACAGCAAAAGCCAGCCTGAGCCTAACACAAACCCTAACCCTAACCCTAACCCTAACCACAGCAAGAGCAAGCCTAACCCTAAGCCTCAGCACAGCAAAAGCCAGCCTGAGCCTAACACAAACCCTAACCCTAACCCTAACCCTAACCACAGCAAGAGCAAGCCTAACCCTAAGCCTCAGCACAGCAAAAGCCAGCCTGAGCCTAACACAAACCCTAACCCTAACCCTAACCCTAACCACAGCAAGAGCAAGCCTAACCCTAAGCCTCAGCACAGCAAAAGCCAGCCTGAGCCTAACACAAACCCTAACCCTAACCCTAACCCTAACCACAGCAAGAGCAAGCCTAACCCTAAGCCTCAGCACAGCAAAAGCCAGCCTGAGCCTAACACAAACCCTAACCCTAACCCTAACCCTAACCACAGCAAGAGCAAGCCTAACCCTAAGCCTCAGCACAGCAAAAGCCAGCCTGAGCCTAACACAAACCCTAACCCTAACCCTAACCCTAACCACAGCAAGAGCAAGCCTAACCCTAAGCCTCAGCACAGCAAAAGCCAGCCTGAGCCTAACACAAACCCTAACCCTAACCCTAACCCTAACCACAGCAAGAGCAAGCCTAACCCTAAGCCTCAGCACAGCAAAAGCCAGCCTGAGCCTAACACAAACCCTAACCCTAACCCTAACCCTAACCACAGCAAGAGCAAGCCTAACCCTAAGCCTCAGCACAGCAAAAGCCAGCCTGAGCCTAACACAAACCCTAACCCTAACCCTAACCCTAACCACAGCAAGAGCAAGCCTAACCCTAAGCCTCAGCACAGCAAAAGCCAGCCTGAGCCTAACACAAACCCTAACCCTAACCCTAACCCTAACCACAGCAAGAGCAAGCCTAACCCTAAGCCTCAGCACAGCAAAAGCCAGCCTGAGCCTAACACAAACCCTAACCCTAACCCTAACCCTAACCACAGCAAGAGCAAGCCTAACCCTAAGCCTCAGCACAGCAAAAGCCAGCCTGAGCCTAACACAAACCCTAACCCTAACCCTAACCCTAACCACAGCAAGAGCAAGCCTAACCCTAAGCCTCAGCACAGCAAAAGCCAGCCTGAGCCTAACACAAACCCTAACCCTAACCCTAACCCTAACCACAGCAAGAGCAAGCCTAACCCTAAGCCTCAGCACAGCAAAAGCCAGCCTGAGCCTAACACAAACCCTAACCCTAACCCTAACCCTAACCACAGCAAGAGCAAGCCTAACCCTAAGCCTCAGCACAGCAAAAGCCAGCCTGAGCCTAACACAAACCCTAACCCTAACCCTAACCCTAACCACAGCAAGAGCAAGCCTAACCCTAAGCCTCAGCACAGCAAAAGCCAGCCTGAGCCTAACACAAACCCTAACCCTAACCCTAACCCTAACCACAGCAAGAGCAAGCCTAACCCTAAGCCTCAGCACAGCAAAAGCCAGCCTGAGCCTAACACAAACCCTAACCCTAACCCTAACCCTAACCACAGCAAGAGCAAGCCTAACCCTAAGCCTCAGCACAGCAAAAGCCAGCCTGAGCCTAACACAAACCCTAACCCTAACCCTAACCCTAACCACAGCAAGAGCAAGCCTAACCCTAAGCCTCAGCACAGCAAAAGCCAGCCTGAGCCTAACACAAACCCTAACCCTAACCCTAACCCTAACCACAGCAAGAGCAAGCCTAACCCTAAGCCTCAGCACAGCAAAAGCCAGCCTGAGCCTAACACAAACCCTAACCCTAACCCTAACCCTAACCACAGCAAGAGCAAGCCTAACCCTAAGCCTCAGCACAGCAAAAGCCAGCCTGAGCCTAACACAAACCCTAACCCTAACCCTAACCCTAACCACAGCAAGAGCAAGCCTAACCCTAAGCCTCAGCACAGCAAAAGCCAGCCTGAGCCTAACACAAACCCTAACCCTAACCCTAACCCTAACCACAGCAAGAGCAAGCCTAACCCTAAGCCTCAGCACAGCAAAAGCCAGCCTGAGCCTAACACAAACCCTAACCCTAACCCTAACCCTAACCACAGCAAGAGCAAGCCTAACCCTAAGCCTCAGCACAGCAAAAGCCAGCCTGAGCCTAACACAAACCCTAACCCTAACCCTAACCCTAACCACAGCAAGAGCAAGCCTAACCCTAAGCCTCAGCACAGCAAAAGCCAGCCTGAGCCTAACACAAACCCTAACCCTAACCCTAACCCTAACCACAGCAAGAGCAAGCCTAACCCTAAGCCTCAGCACAGCAAAAGCCAGCCTGAGCCTAACACAAACCCTAACCCTAACCCTAACCCTAACCACAGCAAGAGCAAGCCTAACCCTAAGCCTCAGCACAGCAAAAGCCAGCCTGAGCCTAACACAAACCCTAACCCTAACCCTAACCCTAACCACAGCAAGAGCAAGCCTAACCCTAAGCCTCAGCACAGCAAAAGCCAGCCTGAGCCTAACACAAACCCTAACCCTAACCCTAACCCTAACCACAGCAAGAGCAAGCCTAACCCTAAGCCTCAGCACAGCAAAAGCCAGCCTGAGCCTAACACAAACCCTAACCCTAACCCTAACCCTAACCACAGCAAGAGCAAGCCTAACCCTAAGCCTCAGCACAGCAAAAGCCAGCCTGAGCCTAACACAAACCCTAACCCTAACCCTAACCCTAACCACAGCAAGAGCAAGCCTAACCCTAAGCCTCAGCACAGCAAAAGCCAGCCTGAGCCTAACACAAACCCTAACCCTAACCCTAACCCTAACCACAGCAAGAGCAAGCCTAACCCTAAGCCTCAGCACAGCAAAAGCCAGCCTGAGCCTAACACAAACCCTAACCCTAACCCTAACCCTAACCACAGCAAGAGCAAGCCTAACCCTAAGCCTCAGCACAGCAAAAGCCAGCCTGAGCCTAACACAAACCCTAACCCTAACCCTAACCCTAACCACAGCAAGAGCAAGCCTAACCCTAAGCCTCAGCACAGCAAAAGCCAGCCTGAGCCTAACACAAACCCTAACCCTAACCCTAACCCTAACCACAGCAAGAGCAAGCCTAACCCTAAGCCTCAGCACAGCAAAAGCCAGCCTGAGCCTAACACAAACCCTAACCCTAACCCTAACCCTAACCACAGCAAGAGCAAGCCTAACCCTAAGCCTCAGCACAGCAAAAGCCAGCCTGAGCCTAACACAAACCCTAACCCTAACCCTAACCCTAACCACAGCAAGAGCAAGCCTAACCCTAAGCCTCAGCACAGCAAAAGCCAGCCTGAGCCTAACACAAACCCTAACCCTAACCCTAACCCTAACCACAGCAAGAGCAAGCCTAACCCTAAGCCTCAGCACAGCAAAAGCCAGCCTGAGCCTAACACAAACCCTAACCCTAACCCTAACCCTAACCACAGCAAGAGCAAGCCTAACCCTAAGCCTCAGCACAGCAAAAGCCAGCCTGAGCCTAACACAAACCCTAACCCTAACCCTAACCCTAACCACAGCAAGAGCAAGCCTAACCCTAAGCCTCAGCACAGCAAAAGCCAGCCTGAGCCTAACACAAACCCTAACCCTAACCCTAACCCTAACCACAGCAAGAGCAAGCCTAACCCTAAGCCTCAGCACAGCAAAAGCCAGCCTGAGCCTAACACAAACCCTAACCCTAACCCTAACCCTAACCACAGCAAGAGCAAGCCTAACCCTAAGCCTCAGCACAGCAAAAGCCAGCCTGAGCCTAACACAAACCCTAACCCTAACCCTAACCCTAACCACAGCAAGAGCAAGCCTAACCCTAAGCCTCAGCACAGCAAAAGCCAGCCTGAGCCTAACACAAACCCTAACCCTAACCCTAACCCTAACCACAGCAAGAGCAAGCCTAACCCTAAGCCTCAGCACAGCAAAAGCCAGCCTGAGCCTAACACAAACCCTAACCCTAACCCTAACCCTAACCACAGCAAGAGCAAGCCTAACCCTAAGCCTCAGCACAGCAAAAGCCAGCCTGAGCCTAACACAAACCCTAACCCTAACCCTAACCCTAACCACAGCAAGAGCAAGCCTAACCCTAAGCCTCAGCACAGCAAAAGCCAGCCTGAGCCTAACACAAACCCTAACCCTAACCCTAACCCTAACCACAGCAAGAGCAAGCCTAACCCTAAGCCTCAGCACAGCAAAAGCCAGCCTGAGCCTAACACAAACCCTAACCCTAACCCTAACCCTAACCACAGCAAGAGCAAGCCTAACCCTAAGCCTCAGCACAGCAAAAGCCAGCCTGAGCCTAACACAAACCCTAACCCTAACCCTAACCCTAACCACAGCAAGAGCAAGCCTAACCCTAAGCCTCAGCACAGCAAAAGCCAGCCTGAGCCTAACACAAACCCTAACCCTAACCCTAACCCTAACCACAGCAAGAGCAAGCCTAACCCTAAGCCTCAGCACAGCAAAAGCCAGCCTGAGCCTAACACAAACCCTAACCCTAACCCTAACCCTAACCACAGCAAGAGCAAGCCTAACCCTAAGCCTCAGCACAGCAAAAGCCAGCCTGAGCCTAACACAAACCCTAACCCTAACCCTAACCCTAACCACAGCAAGAGCAAGCCTAACCCTAAGCCTCAGCACAGCAAAAGCCAGCCTGAGCCTAACACAAACCCTAACCCTAACCCTAACCCTAACCACAGCAAGAGCAAGCCTAACCCTAAGCCTCAGCACAGCAAAAGCCAGCCTGAGCCTAACACAAACCCTAACCCTAACCCTAACCCTAACCACAGCAAGAGCAAGCCTAACCCTAAGCCTCAGCACAGCAAAAGCCAGCC
>NW_028284381.1:0-8798 GCF_059516105.1 Syngnathus floridae | reverse complement strand
ATCATCATTATGGCGCCAGGATACTCTTTAAAGAAGTCTTCCAACCACATAATAGAGTCTATGTCGAGGTGATTGGTGGGTTCATCAAGCAGTAACAAATCGGGCGATTGCAAAATCAATTTGGCCAATTCCACCCTCATTTGCCACCCCCCACTAAACTCGGTGATCTTTCGGTCCAAATCGGTGCGTTTGAACCCTAGGCCTAGCAATATTTGTTCGGCCTTTTGCTCACCCTTGCCATCGTCAATTACTTCCAATCGGATGTGTATGGCACCCAGTTCATCAATTATTCTCTGGTAAGAGTCGCTATTATAATCGGAACGCTCAACCAGCTCTTGTTGAATTTTCGCTTCACGGCTTTTAAGATCGTTGAGTTCTTTGAAAGCACGCTGAGTTTCGGTCCAGATGGTTTGTTTGCCTTCAAATACCATCTCCTGCGGCAGATAGCCAATTTTTCGACCATCGGGAATGACAACGGATCCTCCATCGGCTTCTTGGTGACCCAAAATAATCTTTAGCAGGGTGCTCTTACCAACACCGTTTTTTACCAACCAAGCCAATTCTGTCTCGCTCGTTTATAACCAACGAGATACGCTTGAACAGGTCAATGCCACTGAATGAGACCGATATGTTGTTGAGGCTTATCAAAAGGGCTGCGAATGTACCAATAGACCCAAATCAAAGAGCCTCGAAGGACTATTCGCGAATGAGTTTTTGGCTGTGTAAAATGGCATTACCAGCTCGCAGTTCGAGCAGGTACACTCCGACAGGAAAGCTGGCCATATTAAAGGTGAATACATTGGTTCCTGGCTGCACTCTCTGATGAATAAGTTGCTCGACTAATCTACCGTTGATGTCGAAAAGCTGTGCTTTTACGGGAGCACTGCCATCGGCTTGAAACCTTACCGATACCATTTCCGCCACAGGATTTGGAAAGGCAATAGATTTTTTCACCTCTACCCTATCCTCCAAGCCCAAAGGCAGTAGCTTGCCGTTGATGTTCTCGAATGTGTCGCCATTCACAATATAGGCCTCGCTACCATTGCTCAGTTTAATGGTGTCAATGCCTATGGGCATAACTACTTCCGAAATCCATGTTCCTGCTCGTTGACTCCCATGGCTAACATACCCTGCTGTCCAGGCGGTGGAGGCCTGGTTGTACCTTCTTTGAAGGCCTATATAGTCACCCCAACGCTCGTTTATATCAAAGGATTGAGCTATCATATCAACGTATGTTTCACCCTCTACCACCAGTTGAACAGGGCCATATTCTCTGCTGTTGGTATAAACCACACAGGCGTTGCCGGCAGGGTGATTTGGCGAAGTATGATTAAAGTTGATAAGCATATCACGATGTTGCTCGGCCACGCCCATAAACTCGATGTTGCAAAACCCATACTCAAGTTCACTGTCGGCAATGATATGACCAGTTACGGTTGGGTTATTTACATCTTCAATTATACCATGATATATGCCTGCCAGTCCGCTGCCGTGGTTGATCGTGTTGCCCACAAAATGGATTTCGTCTTGCACTCGAACTGCGCCAAGGGGGCGTGCATCGTTTGTCCAAAAGGTGTGATTATTGGCCTGCTGCGCATAGGGCGGGATGCCATAGTCCACATCTGATATGACTAAATCGGTTTCGATCGTGACTGTTTCGCTTACCTTACCTGTAACCCGATGCATCCATATCGAATCATTGCTTATAGCTCTAGGGCGGTTTGAGATGAAGTACATATCGTCTCCTTGTGGGCCTAAGGCCGTTTTGACTGGCCGCAAATAGCGCAAGCTGCGCCCGTTATGCTCAAATCCGCTATGAATCTTGGTTGGCAAATTGGCATCGCCAGCAAAGGCCGCATCCAAATCAAGCTGCCAAATAATGGTTTGGTCAAAATCATCAATCCATGATGGGCCAGATAGTTGGTTTAAGGTGAGATACAGCGAATGATCGTTTAGCGCTATTTGCGGATAATC
This sequence comes from Syngnathus floridae, assembly GCF_059516105.1. Lineage (NCBI taxonomy): Eukaryota > Metazoa > Chordata > Actinopteri > Syngnathiformes > Syngnathidae > Syngnathus > Syngnathus floridae. The sequence goes on along the minus strand of NW_028284381.1, from coordinate 6,824 downwards.
TGTCCAGGTGCCTTGTTTAAATGGATTTCCTTCGAGGCGATACATATACCAATCATCGGATGGGTAATTTGTACTCGAAAAACCGATAACGGTAGCGCTGTTGGTAGTATCTCCAGCATCGCTCAGAAAAAGGAAAACAAAGCGGTCTCTTCCTGGATCGTAGTACAATTTCGGATCGAAGGGATTAGTTCCCGAACCTATGTCTGGGTCTCCGTAAGCCGAAACAAAAGACCCAAAACTTGGATGCGGGTTATTGGCTTTGAAGAGAAAGGTGTCGGCTTCTATATCGTAACCCCAAAGCTGGCTGTTGTATGATGCCAGCAACATTCCGCCATCAGATATGGCCATTGTATTGTCGTTTGGCGTACCGCCATTCATTATGGCATCGTTCAAGAAGAAGCGCACGGCAAAACTATCGGTCACCAAAACTGTATCGCCAGCACCTCTTGCACCCTTTGCAGCGGCATCATATTGTTTGGGATACAGTTTAGCAGATTTTGCCTTCTGTTTCTCCAAAAATTGACGCTCGCCTTCACCACCGGGAAACGGTGCAGCGACATGCTTTATCGAAGCATCAAAGTCTTCTGAAAAACTGCTTGGCGAAGCGGTCCAGCTGTCTGTCACCATTCTAAACTCAGACCTGTAATTCGGGGCTTGAGCCAGAACCAACAGTGGGAAACAAAACAGAACTATTCCGAGTAGGCGCATTACCTATTTTTTGCGTTGCCAAATATACTATCCTAGCCTGATCAGCAGAAACCAAAAACCGAAGAAGACTAGCAAACCAATGGAAGCAATATTAAATATCGATAGCCATTTTGGTTGCCTTTCCGATAGAGGCATTTCTTCGTTTCTCAACGCTAAAAAGTTGAGTATGGCCAACAGTGGCGCCACAACAAAGGAGATGGTGGTGGCTAAATCTACCATTTGCCGCATGCTCGAAAGGAACCAAAATAAAATGGCGCTTGCGCCACCTATTGTGAACAGAAGCCAAATGGTATAGGTCAATCTTTGCTTATCGCGAAGGTTTACTTGTTCGAAAATCAACTCTGTCGATTTCCTCAATGTGCGCGGAAAGGCGTCAAGGCATGTCAGGAGCGTGCTAAACATGGTGGTAAATGCCGCCAAAGCGATTATCGGGAATGCCCATTGGCCTATGTTTTGGGTATACATGTTAATTAACTGACTCGAAAAACCGATGCTGCTGTCTGACAGTACCACGCCCGAGCCAGAGAGCACCAGTGCACCGAGCGATAGAAAGGACACGGCCAAGAATGTTGTACCCCAATAACCGACTTTAAAATCTTGGAGGGCTAACTTCATGTTCTGCGATCCAACTTCGCTCATTTTAGAAACAGACCACACGGAGTGCCATATACTTATGTCTACTGGGGCAGGCATCCATCCTACAAGTGCAATCAAAAACAAAAAATGACTGGGAGCACTCAAATCGAATTCGGTTACGAACAGAATATTTGAAGAAACCGGCCGAAAAATGATCAAGAGCAATACTACTACTGTCGATACGGTGAGAATCAAAATGACCCATTTCATGAGTTTGTCGAGGTACGTGTACTTGCCAACTGCCAAAATCAGCCCAGCCAACACAAACAAGGCCGCAGCGATTATATTTGGATGAAGTTTTAGCTGGGCCAGTTGCGCAAATAATCCAGCGGTAACCATGCCGATGGCCGCCGTGACAATAAACATGGTCAGCACAGTTAACACCATGTAGGTAACCACCGCCCAAGAACCTATTTTCTTGTATCCGTCAAGCAAGCTCGTTCTGGTGGCTGCTGCATAACGCGGGCCAGCCTCGAAAATCGGATACTTGATTATGTTTACCAGAATCACAACCCCAAATAACTGAAAGCCAAATTCGGCCCCCGCCCTAGTGCTCTGCACCAAATGCGAAACCCCAACGGCCGCACCGGCATATAGAAGTCCTGGCCCGAGATGAGCCAATGGGCGCCTGATTGGGAATCGCATCAAATCACTCGTTTCCTTTTTTGTAATCGGCAAGGAACTGGGCAAGCCCCTTGTCTGTTAAGGGATGATTCAGCAACTGCAAAATTGGCTTCAAAGGAGAGGTAACCACATCAGCACCAATCTTGGCACACTCAACTATATGAATCGGATGGCGAATAGAAGCTGCCAGTATTTCAGTTTCGAACATGTAGTTATCAAAAATGGCTCGAATGTCCTCAATCAATGCCAGTCCATCGGTACTCACATCATCCAACCTGCCGAGAAAAGGCGATACATAACTAGCACCAGCCTTGGCCGCTATCAACGCCTGAGCCGAAGAAAAAATAAGCGTACAATTGGTGCGGATACCCCTATCACTGAAGTATCGGATGGCTTTCAGGCCGTCTTTGATCATTGGCACCTTTACAATGATGTTATTGTGTAGTTCTGTTAGCTCCTCCCCTTCTTTAACGATACCCTCAAAATCGGTTGCAATAACCTCGGCACTGACGTCACCATCTACCATTTCACATATATCAAGGTAACGCTTTCTAATGGCATCAAACCCAGTTACCTTGTCTTTGGCCATGAGACTAGGGTTGGTAGTTACACCGTCTAAAACACCAAGTTCATTGGCCTCAGTTATTTCTGCAAGATTCGCTGTGTCAATAAAAAATTTCATGCGCTTTCATTTGCCTCCAATAATATGTAGAACTGTCAAAACTGAGTAACTTCTGTCTGCTAATTCCGTTATTATGCCCAAGACAGAGAATTTCGGAATACGCAGAGATTTCAGCAACGCATTCTTTGGTTTTGTTGTAATGCTAATTGTCCAAACAAATAAAAACAGCTAAAATAATTCGAAGTGAACCATTGCTTACCAGCATGAAATTCTAAATTTGTTATTCAATCTACTAATTAACATCCTTTTAATCACAGAATTTGACATCATGAAACATCTACTAAGCGCAATAATGCTATTCACGGTATCCATCATTCAGCTAAATGCACAACCTGGTTCGGGAAGAGCTTTAGAATTTGACGGCACATCACAATTTGTGGATTGTGGTATTACAAACCTAAGCGGGTCCGCTGTTACTATTCAAGCATGGATAAATGTAAATCAGTTCAAAACTGGTAGTCTGGTGATTTCCTCGATAGCGGGCATAGAACGATCGGGAAATCAGGCCAACATTCGTTTGGGAGACGGTGGACTTGACGAAAATAAATTGCAGTTCGTGCTGCGATTAGCTGGAGGGGGCGATGCAAAGCTCAACGGTTCGCAAGCGCTGCAAACAAACCGATGGTATCATATTGCAGCGACCTATGACGGGGCCGAAATGAAAATCTACATCAACGGAATTCTTGACGTAAGCATGGCGCAGACTGGTGCATTCAATGCCAACGAGAAGTTTGAAATTGCAAGAAACTTTGGCAACGACCGCATCCTCGATGGACAAATTGATGAAGTAAGCGTGTTCACCTCAGCGCTAGACGAATCGACCATTCGAACTTGGATGTGTAAAAAGATCACACCTGATCACCCAGATTATAGTAACTTGGAGGGCTACTGGCAATTCAACGAGGGTTCAGGCTCTACGGCAGACGATGCTAGCGGTAATGGCCATGATGGCACTTTGATATCATCTCCAATACGAAGAAACTCTGGAGCGCCTATTGGGGATGAAAGCAAGTTTGCTTACGGTAACACCTACAGCCTTGGTATTTCACATGCTCAGGGAGACTCCATCCACTTCGCTCACAATACTGGCACGGTTGAGGCCGCGCATATTTATCGAGTTGACAGCAATCCATACGTGAGCACTCCTCCAAGCTCATTTAACTTTTTAGACACCAGCCATTACTGGGGGATTTTTGTGGTGGGTACTTCGAATTACACGGTAGATCATTATTACAGCGGCAATACTGTTGTTTCGCAAAACAGTGACTGCAATTTGGATTATGCTAGAAGGTCTAATGGAGCTGCCGCGAGCTGGACAGATGTCAATGTGGCCAACTATGATTACACCAATGAAGTGGCCGACTGGACGCGGAACAACACCTCGGAATATATCTTGGGAATGTCGCTCAACGGACCGCATGATTTAACGTTCAGCAATACGCAGACAACGTGCCATGATGGTGCCGATGGGGAGTCCACCGTCACTGTTGTAGGAAGCGGTCCCCCCCCCTACACCTATATCTGGTCAAATGGGTCTACCTCGGCTACGAGCACTGGCTTGGCAACTGGCTATCATCATGTCACCATCACCGATGCCAATGGCTGTATGTCATCCGATTCTGCCTTTATAGATGAACCCATGTTCATTTTTGCCAGCGAAACACTTACACCGGCCTCATGCCGACTCACAGGCGATGGTGCCATTTCAGTAAATGCATTTGGAGGCTCGGGTTCGGGCTACACGTTTATGTGGAACGACCCTAACAACTCAACTGGCAGCTCGGTAACAGGTCTAGCAGCCGGAGTTTACACTATAACCATGACAGATGGTTTGGGCTGCACAGCCACGGAGACGTTTACGCTCACTTCCGTTGGACCTGACCCTACTGCTGACCTCGGGCAAGATGTAAATGTTTGCTCTGAGGCCGATTATCAGCTTGAGCCGGTAGTAATAAATGGCCCAATTAGCAGCTATACATGGTCGACTGGCGAAACGACTTCTTCCATTGTAGTTGACATGAACGGAAGCTATATCGTCACGGTTGAAAACAACTCTGGATGCACAGATATTGATACAATTGACGTGAGTTTTGTAGAGCCCCAATCCATTAATCTTGGACCCGATGTAACGACTGATGCAAGCCACACGATTACCGCACCGAGCGGGTTCTCTAACTACGTTTGGAGTAATGGAACCAACGGCCAGTCAAATACCGTTTCTGCAAGCGGCAACTATGCCGTAACGGCCACTGATTCGAACGGATGTGCGACTTCTGACGATATTACGGTGACCATTATTCCTGCTGGCATAAACGGGCAGCAAACCATCCTCAACAAAGTTTGGCCAAACCCTGCCGAAAACTCATTATTCGTTCAAACGTCAAAAGCGGGTGTTGCAGAGCTGATTGATATTACTGGCAGAACTGTTACTCGGCATTTACTGACGGCCAAGTCGACAAACGTGATTGACATCAGCAACATAGATAGAGGTAACTACATTCTGCGTTTCGAATCAGACGCTGTGGTACAAACGCAAACTGTGGTTATTTGGTAGCTTGAATCAGTGTTTTGAGCGAATTTAGTAGACGCTATTTGACGGGCTTCTGAGTCGTATATCCCGCATAAATTTTCACGGATATCGGTGGTTGCAGTCTCGTGCGTAACAATGATTTAACCAAAATGCCCAAAGCTCCCATTGCAGAAAAGGTTCCACATGAATTTTCCATTCATGGAGATTCACGAATTGACAACTATCATTGGCTCAGAGATATGGATCGAAAAGATCCTAAAATTCTGGCCTATCTCGAAAAGGAAAATGATTACTGCGATGCGGCACTAGCACATACCGATGCGCTTCAGGCCGAGCTCTTTGATGAACTCAAGGGGAGGGTGAAGCAGACGGACGAATCGGTTCCTTATTTTTTGGACGGATATTTCTATTACACCCGTTTTGAAGAAGGCAAAGAGTACCCCATATACTGTCGCAAAAAGGACAAAATGGAGTCGGAAGAACAAATCCTGTTGGATGGGAACAAACTGGCCGAGGGATTGATTTACCATCAAATAGACGGTTTTCAGGTATCGAGCAATAATCAAATGATTGGGTACATGGAAGACACATTGAGTAGGAGGATTTATACCCTGAGGTTTAAGGAAATCGAGACAGGCGAATACCTTGATGACGTGATAGAAGGCACCACGGGCAATTTTACATGGGCCACGGACAACCAAACGGTTTTTTACACCAAGCGTGAAGAGACTACGATGCGGGCCTACAAGATTTACAAGCATGTTCTAGGAACCGATCAGGCGGATGACGAGGAAGTGTACCACGAGAAGGATGAAACCTTCAACGTAGGCGTAGGTCGATCTAAATCGCGAAAGTGGCTATACATACACAGCGGGTCGTCTGTAAGTGATGAGTATCAGATGTTGCGCGCTGATAAACCAGATGGCGAATGGAAAATGTTTCAGCCAAGGGTGCGTGACCTGGAATATCAATTGGCACACTATGGCAATGTGTTTTACGTCATTACCAACCTAGAAGCCACCAACTTCAGGCTGATGGAAACCTCTGAAACATCAACAGCAAAAGAGCACTGGAAAGAGGTAATCCCACATAGAGAATCGGTGCTGCTAGAGGGCATCGATGTGTTTGATGATCACCTAGTGGTCAGTGAAAAAGAAGCTGGCCAAAACAATATTCGCATCATCAATCAATCAACTCAAGATGAGCACTACATTGAGTTTGGTGAAGCGGTATTCGCTGCGTTTACCAGCACAAATCCTGAGTTTGGGACAAGCAAATTGCGCTATTCTTATCAGAGTTTGACCACGCCCCCATCGGTGCTCGAGTATGACATGAATACCAGAGCCAAAACGGTGCTGAAAGAGAAAGAAGTGCTCGGTGGGTTTGATAAAAAAGACTACGAGTCGAAACGCTTATGGGCTGAAGCTCAAGATGGCGAAAAAGTTCCCATATCAATCGTTTACAAAAAAGGCACCGAGTTTGGTGCAGAAACTCCGCTTCTTCTGTACGGATATGGCTCGTATGGAGCTACTATAGATCCATACTTCAGTCCATCGAGGTTGTCCCTACTCAACCGCGGATTCGTATTTGCTATAGCTCATGTACGAGGCGGCCAAATGCTAGGAAGACCGTGGTATGACGATG
>NW_028284380.1:0-9853 GCF_059516105.1 Syngnathus floridae | reverse complement strand
AGGCTTCTTTTTTGGCACAGCTACGCATCAAGAATGAACCATCCAACGCATTTGTTTATTGGTATTTGTACGTTGCATTGTCTAATGATGCCTTTACTCTTTTTGAGTTTGGCATCGTGCGACAGCAGGTCATCTCAACCAACACACAAAGCAATCAGCCTTGCGCTAGAAGAGACCGAGAGCTCGGTTATTCAATCTGAGAATATTAGGCACTTCTTAAAATCAGATACCCTCACCATTCGTGCCTCTGATAAGCTCATTGTTCAATACAACGCCCAAAGCGGGCGCATCATATCGAGCTTTGAAGTCGACTCGCTAAACGCTGATAGCATTGCCAAAGAGTACTACGCTCATATAGAAGGGTTGGTGCTGCCAAGTACAAGGCCCCATCGCCCGCCAATTACCTTAGCCGCAGGGCACCCGTTCTATGAAAATGGCGCCCTCTTTTTCTCAGCAAAGTTTGCTCTATCCAAACGCACAACATACAATGGCGATAGCGTAGTGTGGGTTTTGACCAAACCCCTCGTTATTTCTCTTTCAAACAACCAAATGCGGCTCTTTGGTAAACCGCCCATAGACTATGATTCAATTGGCGCCCCGCGCTACGCATTGGAAATAGACGAAACCATGGGTTTTTTCCCTTCGAGAGACGCACTTTACACAAATGGCTACTCGTCATTAAACCCAAAAGTCAATCCAATCAAGATCATAAAATGCTCGTTGAACAAGGCTACACACCAAATTGAAATACGCGACTCCATCGATCTTGTTGGAATCAAATCAGCGTTCAAAGACTTCTCGACCACTCTCTTTGGCCACATCAAACAATTGAGCGATGACCGCTTGTTGCTTACCAGAAAAGACTCTGTTTTTCTTTACAACACCAGAGATAAGGCGGTAGAGTGGCAAATAGGGCTTGGTGACCGCATCATGGATGCTGCAATGGACACACCAAGCAATAGCCTGATGATTCTTTCGAAAAATCAAAACAAACAGACCAACGAAGCACGGCTTATTGTTACAAACGTACATCCAGAGAGCAGCGAGGTCATCAGCAAGAAGAATTTAATATTCAACGGCCCTTTGATTGGCGCGTCCATACATTCTACATCGCAAATAATTTACTTTACCCGTGACGATGAAACTGTCTACTTTAATAGTGCTCCTATTGGCTCTTTTGCTCGGGTGCAGCAATAGATCTAACCCATCGCTTTTTTGCTCCGATGCCATAGAGCGCAGCTCCAATCTGTGCAAAAAGAGCCCCCGGTATATTATCTACCTTAACGAGCAGGAATGCTTAAAATGCCGTCAGCAATTTTATGGTTCTTTCAAACGAATTCAAATGGAGTCAACCAACAAAACGGTAACATTTGTTTTTGACAACACCAGAAAAATCGTGGCCAAAAAAGTGGTTTCAGAGTATATGGGCGATTTTCCAGACGTCAAACCCGAAATCGTCATTGATGAACCATTGTTCAATCAACTAAAGGGCCTTACAGGAATCAATCGATCAAACCTCATCGCCCTCGATGCTTCGGACAGTTTAGTCTTTAGTCTGCTTAGCACAAATAACGCACCGATCAACTCCGCAGATTTGCCCTTGCTATAGTTTGTCTAGTCGCTGCTGAACAAAGCATTAGCCATCAATTTTTCAATCTTTTACGCGTTTAAAACGCGTTGTTTTTGGTGGCAAAAATTGCAAGGAAAATGCCTAGGTTCCCGCAAAAGCTTGCAGAATATGCTAGAAAAAAAAAGAGCCTCAAAACCAGCGTTATTTGTTCTCACCATCGTTGACCGACTTTTTCTTCTATAAACATAATGCAGCTGTCACTTCGAGCTTTGCGCTGCAAATGGTCGAGAAGTAGGTAGCGGGTTCAAAACCGCATGCTCCTCTCTTTTTGCTTGTCTTTCTTTTGGGTTTAACCTAAAAGGAACGACTATCTACTCAAGCTTTCTCATCTTTGAGCCAAAGAACGATTTGCCCATGGAAGGACTGAAAAAAGAAATTGACGCGCTGCGCATTCGGGTGGAAGAAAAGGAACATGAACTGTTGCTTATTCAACAAGAACTCAATATTCTCAAGGCAAAACTGGACGATGCCATTGCCGAGAACAAGGTTGCTGAACTTAAGAACGAAGAAGAAGAGCGCGTTGGTCAATTGGCCAAAGAACAGGCAGAAAAGGCACGTTTAGAGGCCGAGCAACAAGAGCAAGTGGAAAAGGCGCGCCTAGCAGAGCAAGAAGCTCAGGCTAAGACTGAAGCGAAAGCCCAACATTCTGCAACAGAAGAAACGCCAGATGTTGAGGGGGTTTCTGAAGAGCCCAACATTCCAGTAGTAGGCGAAGCCCAGCATGAGGCTATCATGCGCACCATAGATGAATTGTCAAAAGATTTGGGTGTCGGCAACGTCCACCAATTTGAAGCAAAGCCAACACTAGGCGATCGCGTATCAAAACAGAAACTGAACGACATCAAACGAGGCATTGGAATCAATGAACGTTTCCTATTTGCCAACGAACTGTTTGATGGTGACATGGGCGCACTGTCTATGGCGATTGATGAGCTCAATCATGTAGAAACAGAAACGGACGCAAACAGACTTTTGGAAGAAAACCTGAGTACGAAATACCAGTGGGATTCGGAGAGCGAAACCGTCATGGCGTTTAAGTCGCTTGTTTCAAGACGGTTTGTTTGATGCACAAGGTCATCACTTTTCTAGCACTTTGGACCACCTCACTGCTTGCGGTGGCGCAAGATGTTGCTTATACCCGCTCAATTATCGATTCATTGTGCGCACCACGCTACCACGGTCGCGGCTATGTGCAAAATGGCGATACCAAGGCCGCCAAGTTCATCGAAAGGGAAGCCAAACGGCTCAATAAAAATGCTGACATAGAGATGTTGTCTTTTTATCTAACGGTAAACACGTTTCCGGGCAATATGGCATTAGCGGTCAATGGTCAAGCGCTAATCACGGGCGAAGACTACATCATTGACCCCGTTTCAGGAGCCACATCAGGCACGTTTGAGGTAGTGTATTTCAAGAAAAAGTGGGCAGCTTCGCAAGAAAAGCTTATCAACCAGATTGCCAAGGGCCGTTTTGAAAACAAGGTTGTTATGCTTGAGCCTTCTGGCGATGATGCCAACTACGCACAGCTTTTGGCCGATGTGCAGCGGAATCCCCTAAAATCAGCCGGCTATGTGATTGTAACAGACAAAAAGCTGACATGGTCGGTCGGCCGTTTTGCCATCGATGTGCCGATTTTTCTTGTGAAGCAATCGAGCATTAAAAAGAAGATAAAGACAGTGACACTTGCCGTGGATCAGGAACTTGCGAAATACCACAAGGGAGCCAACGTGATGCTGCGCATGAAAGGAAAAAACAATCCGGATGAAAAATTGCTCGTGTACACTGCGCATCTAGACCATCTCGGCAGAATGGGTGCAGACACCTACATTGCAGGTGCCAGCGACAACGCCAGTGGTTCGGCTATGTTGCTCGACCTGTATCGGCATTACTTAAAAAATCCACCTGATTTGGATTTGGTGTTTATTTGGTTTGGCGGTGAAGAAGCTGGATTGGTGGGTTCCACCCATTTTGTTGAAAACAGTCCCATCGAATTAGAAAAAATTCAATTTCTCATGAACCTCGATTTGATGGGCGATGCAGGCAAGAGCATCACAGCGGTCAACGGCAAGGTGTATGAAGAACATTTTGCCAAGCTGAGTTCCCTCAACATGGAAATGGGCTTGATCGATAACGTCAAGGCACGCGGCCCAGCTGCAAACAGTGATCATCACCCATTCCACGAAAAAGGGGTGCCGTGCTTTTTTATATATACCTCAGGTGATTACGAGCATTACCACGACATATACGATGTTCCTGCAAACTTGCCGCTGACCAAGTACAACGAAGTGTTTGAGTTGGTGGTGGAGTTTATGAAGATTGGGGTATAAGTCCTAGCGGAACACCGAAATCGACCCTTTGGCGTTTTTCCCTTTGTACAGCAGTCCGTTCTCGTCAAACGCCTCTATCTGATAGTAGCAAACGGTGTGGCTTTCGAGTAGATTGCCAAAGCGATCGGTTCCGCACCACTTAAAGTTTGGATCAGCCGATTCTAAGAGCAGGTCGCCTTCCCTAGTCCATATTTTCACTCTGAATGAAGCCGCATCATACGCTTCCTTGACTTCAAAGCATTCGTTGGTACCATCGCCATCGGGACTAATAAATGCCTTTGCAGCATGTGCCATTCTAATTGAGCAAACCGTAGGCTTCGACTCTTCTTCCAACAGCTGAGGTTCCGTTCTTGATTCGGGTTTGTTGTTCTCTTTTTTCTCTACCTTTTTATCCGTAGCTTCAACCAGGGCATTTGCCTCGTGGGTAGCGGCTAGCTGAGGCATTTCATTGTCTAAAGTCTCGTTCTGATCCACTGAATTTTGAGACGAAGAACCTGCTTCCGCTGATGCTGGCGATGGTGTTTCAAGCGGCTCTAACAAGACGGTGGCGATTTCTTCGGTTGCCTGCTGGGCTGGTTCAATTTCGGTTTGCGCGGCTTGTGCATTGTCCGTAACCGTTACTTCCCAATCCTCATTCGACTCAATGGCAACGCTTGGCTCTTTCGTCAACGGATTTTTACCGAGCTGGGTGGTTCTTTCGAAACAATTGACGTATCGCCCGAATCTTGTGCCAATTCAATTTCATTGACCGCACCCAAAGCTACAACGGACAAAATGCCCGCTATCATAGCCGCCTTCATCATTCCAGTGCCCGCCACTGTGGCTGTTCCAGCAGATTGCGCGGCCATTGATGATAGAATACCCGCCCACACACCATTACTCACGGGCAATTCGTGCCCAGCGAGGCCTTCTCTAAACAGTTCAACTATTTCATTCTGATTCTTTTCCATCAGATATTGTCTCGTTCTCCAATCATATTCATTAAATAAGTTCGCGCCTTTCGAAACTGCGTTTTTGACGTGCTCTCTGTCACCTTCAGTTTATCCGCAATCTCCTGATGCGAATAGCCCTCAATGGCGTACATGTTAAACACGGTTCTATAACCTGGTGGCATTGCCTGAATCAGTTGCATCAATTCTTCTACACGCATCTTGCCAACAACTTTCTCATCGGTGCCTGCCAAAAACTCGGCTTCACTTATATCTGCATCAATCTTATCGAGTTTCTTTTTTCTCAAATAATCAAGTGAAGTGTTCACCATGGTCTTTCGTATCCAACCCTCAAAGCTGCCCTGCCTTCGGAATTTGGCCAAATTCAAAAACACTTTCACAAATCCATCCTGCAATACATCTTCCGCTTTTTCGCGGTCGGCCACGTAACGCATGCACACGGCCATCATCTTTCCGCTAAACTTATCAAATAACGCTCGTTGTGCCCTCTGACTGCCTTTCAAACACTGTTCAATCAACTTCTGGTCCGTCATCGAAAGCAAAACTTATAGCAAGATGCAATGTGAATCAAAATGGTTGTCTGAGGCAACATTTAACTAAACTTTAATTGCTTTACCAATACCTTCGTAACCCTTAGTAATGAAGATTTCGGCCAGCGTATATTCAAGCAAAGAAGGCAGTTTAAAAGACATTGTCCAAAATTTAGATGCGCACGCCATTGACTATCTGCATATTGATTGCAGAGACAACCCAGCGGTATTTGAAGATATAGCGGTCATAAAAGAATATAGTGAAACCCCGATTGACCTGCATCTTATCACGTCTGATCCAGAAAAGTACTTTGCACGCATCAACGAACTGAACATTGAGCTGGTTACGTTGCAATTTGAAGACCTCAACGGTTACCGATATACAGGTGGGCTCACCGCACAAATGGGACTGTCAATCGTTACGGACACACCAATCGATGCGGTTGGCAATCAGTTTGAACACTATGACTTCATTTTGATGATGGCCACCACGCCTGGTCAAAGCGGAGGAAGTTTCGATAAGGTCAACTTTCGAAAAATCAGAGAATTTCGAAAAGCCCATCCAAAGAAAGCCGTACATGTTGATGGTGGTGTCAATGCCGAAGTAAGCTTCATTCTGCGAAATATGGGCGTACAGGCTTCCGTTGTTGGATCGTACCTTTTCAAGGACCAACCGATTGGTGCCGCGCTTCTCAACCTTAAGACGCACGACATTGAGAGTCACTTTTGCGTTGGCGATTTCATGCGTTCAAGAGCGGAAAGCCCAATTGTAGGCACAACCAATCGCAACTTGCAAGCCGTACTTCAGTCCATCGAGAACTCGCGATTGGGCTTTGCCATAATCGAGACCGATAATCATGAGATTGAAGGTATTGTCAGCAATGCAGACCTGAGAAGAGAAATCATGCGAAATGTGGATAACCCATCCAATATTTCGCTGGAAAACATGATAAACACGTCACCAATTACGGTCAAAGAAAACACTACCGTGACCGACATGCTGGTGTTTTTAAAAAAGTTTGACTTCCCCATCAATTACCTGCCGGTGATAGACGAATCAAAAAAAATAAAGGGAACAGTGTCCTTCCTCAACCTAGTTAAAGGCGAACTATGATCATACATATCAAACCAAATGCCGACCAAAAATCGGTGGCTGATTTAGCAGCTGAAACACAATCCGTTTTATTTCATAACGGACAGCACCATGTGCTCGTTACCCCCTCCAAGCTTCAGGAACCTCCAAGCGGTTGGGACAGCATCATCGATCAGTTTTGGCCGACCAGCAGCGATCTACAGCTGGGCAGTAAAGCATACAAAAGCGAGACACGAGAAATTACACTTGGAGAAACCCGCATTGGTGGACAGACCAATAATACCGTTGTCATTGCAGGGCCCTGTTCGGTAGAATCCGAAGAGCAGATTAGGCAAAGTGCCACTTTTATGCAATCACTTGGCATCACTGCCCTGCGCGGTGGGTGTTACAAGCCTCGTACCTCGCCCTATTCGTTTCAGGGTCTGGGGCTAGAAGGGCTAAAATTGCTCGGCAAAATGCGCGAAGAATATGGGTTTACCATTGTCAGCGAAGTACGCGATGCTACGCACGTAGCCGATGTTATTGAACGTGCCGATGTTATTCAAATTGGAGCAAAGAGCATGTACGATCATGGCATTCTTAGGGCCTGCTCCAAAACGCAAAAAACCGTGCTTATCAAGCGTGGTTTTGGTACCTCTTTACAAGAATTTGTACAAGCTGCTGAGTTTGTACTTTCGGGAGGCAATGCGAATGTGATACTGTGCGAACGCGGCATTCGAACATTTGAAACAAAGACTCGATTTACGCTTGATCTTTGTGGAGTGGCTTGGTTAAAAGAGCACACCAACTTTCCCATTATTCTCGATCCGTCACACGCGCTTGGTTACCGCTATGGTATTTCTGATTTATCAAAAGCCTGCGTGGCGATGGGCATCGATGGACTATTGATCGAGGTACACCCCGACCCTTCGGTGGCCAAAAGCGATGCGGCACAGCAGCTCTACCACCATCAATTTGAGCAGCTATTAAAGGACATCAGGCCAGTAGCCGAGGCCGTTGGGAGAAATCTGGTGTAAGGCTCAGTACAAAAACCCAAATAACCAAAGTGGAATGTGAGTGCCCGCTTGGTACTCTATGCCGTCCTTGGCTAAATAAGCCTGCGGAACACCTTGTATTTGCGTACCTGTTTTGCCTTGACCACCAACCTCGAATGTATAGGTTTCATCCACCAAAAAGTCGCCTTTCATTGCCAAATGAACCTTGTGAACTGGCCGAACCTGAGAAATAAAAAAGGTTTCTCTGGCCGTCCCAATTTCCCAGTTTTTTGGCGAAAGTGTTTTCAACAGATTCGGATTGTTGAGGTACAGCTTTTCAGGCTTGGTTAATTGACCAACTCCCTTTCCAGGTTTAAATAGTTGGTGCACCATACGTGCTCGCTCTAGTTGAGACAATGCTTTCACAAGCGATGGTCTGGAAATACCAGTTCGCTCGCTAAGCCTCGAAACATTGGGTGTAAAAGGCACACTCGATGCCACAACGGCCAGCAGTTTCTTGATCTTAACAAGCATGTCATACGTCATGTTTTCCACCGCATTCAGGTCTACATCAATAATGGTGTTGATCACCTGAAGCAGCCGTTGTTCGTACACGTCTTTTCCTTCCAAAAAATAGGGATAGGCACCAAACTGCAGGTACTCACCAAAAGCCTTGACTGGTTTTAATGCTTGATTAACTTCCAGTATTTGATCTTTTGGGTTGGCCAAGATTTCTTCTAGCGCAAGCACAGGAAAGGTCTGTTTGTACTCAAAGGCCAAAAACTCTCGGAATGATAGTTCGTGCAATGTATAGGCAACTGCTCTTCTACTCAGGTCAGATTCCCCATGAAAGATTTCCAAAATGGAGGAGGACGTAAAGACGACATGCAATTCAGGAAAATCATCGTAAATGAGTTTGATTTCGCGCGACCAATTGGGGTATTTGTGCACTTCATCTAAGAACAAATGCGTGCCGCCTTGTTTTACAAACTCATCGGCTAGGCCGAGCAAGGTGTTTTCCAGAAAAAAGAGCTCGTCAAGTGAGGTGTACAATGCCACTGCCTGCTTGGACAGTTTTAGCGCAATAGCCTGAAGAAGTAGTGTTGACTTACCCACCCCTCGTGCTCCTTTTAGGGCAATTAGCTGCTGATCCCATGGAATTTTGTGCAATAGCTCTCGAGTAAAGCCTCGATTGACCTTGCTTAGCTTGTGCGCTGATTTTGCTATTAACTCCTCCATTTTCCACTAACTGGAAAACAAATATACCATTAATTATTATATTTTGTAAAATTGATTTAACGTTTTTGTGTGTAGATGTAAAATGTATATACCATTTTTGAATTTCAGCAGAAGCATGAATGATCAATGATTCGCTAAACTTGCATCCGTGAATACACTATCGCAAAACCTGCGCTACTTAGCTCGAACAAGGCCTGATTTGGCAATCTCGGACAAAAAAGACTATACCGTTTCTGAGCTGAAGACGCTTGCCGCCAAAGCAGACCTCACGCTCGAAAACCTGATGCTCTTTAACCTTGAAACCAGCGCGCTGGCCTGGAACAACATCAAATTCATTTTTTTGGATGTGGACGGAGTATTGACCGAAGGAGGCATGTTTTACACCGAAGAACAAAAAGAGTTCAAACGCTTTGACACCAAAGACGGCATGGCCATCAAAGAAGCCATGAAACAAGGCATTGGGTTCGGTATCATTTCTTCAGGAATCAATCAGGCTATCATTGAGCACCGTGCCAAAATGTTCGGAATCGAGCATGTGTACGTAGGCACAGAACCCAAGTTGATCATTGCAGAAAAATGGTTGACACGGCTCAACGTAGATTGGCGCGAAACCGGTTACATTGGTGACGATATCAACGACCTCAAGATGTTTGAAAAGGTGGCCATTGCCGCTTGCCCAGCCGATGCCACCAACCCGATCAAAACCGCAGCCAGTTTTGTACTTCAATCGAATGGTGGTCATGGATGTGTTCGTGAATTCACACGCCACTTGCCATCCCTAAAATCTGTGCTTTAATGTCGGGTAAGCTCACGTTGGTCCCAACGCCCATCGGCAACCTGGATGACATTACGCTCCGTGCCATCAACACATTAAAAGAGGCCGATGCCGTGTTATGCGAAGACACCCGACACAGCGGAAAATTGTTGGCGCATTTGGGCATATCAAAAAAACTGGAACCCTTTCATCAGCACAACGAGCACAAGGTGGCCAATAAGCTTGTTGCGAATATGCTGTCGGGCACCAACTATGCCCTAGTAAGCGATGCGGGCACCCCCGGCATCAGCGATCCAGGTTTTTTGCTGGTGCGCGCATGCATTGAAGCCACAGTA
>NW_028284379.1:5000-7500 GCF_059516105.1 Syngnathus floridae | reverse complement strand
TTAAAATTACAGTTATTTGTCAAGTCAACTGTCCAGCTTTAACGCAGACAGAAAAGATCAATAGGTCAGTCTTTGCCTCTTTTAATTTATTGATTCATTGAATTTAAACCATCATTACGTATGTTTGTATTTAACTCGATGTTATATTATTTCATTTAAGTTTCTGGCCAAGTTTATCAGCATAATTGGAGGTCTGCCTGTAGTCCAGCTGTGACGTAAAACCCTTTAAACCATTATATCCACGTAATTAATATTATTTTATCAAAGGGACTGTGTTTGTATCATCCGTTTAGCTGACATTTATCAACCGGAAAAGTCTTACCTTAGGAGACTGTCATTCCCAGCGCCACTTTCTTGGTTCACGGTGTCACTGTCAAATTCCCATGAGCCTTTGCGAAGTGTCACGGCGGCTCGTCAACCAATCCCGTCCCTAAACCTATCTAACAATGTAATAAGCACTAAATAAAGGTAGACAAAACACATTTGTGCCGTTTAATTGTGTTAACTGTTCCCCTGCAACCTCAAATTTAATTCGCAACAACCTATTTGGAAATAAATCAATTAACGCAAATCGCGGCTATATAGCATTAGCAAGTCGGAAAAGTCATACCACAAAGTGTTAAAAAGCGAATAAACTTCCATTAAGGTCATTGGTATTATTCAAATGTATTAACCGGTCCCATTTATCCGTAAATTCAATTGCTAACATTAATAAGATCGCATATTTAGGACGAAATCGCTCTTCCTCCTTCTTTTTCTCTTTTCTTTTTAAGCGTACCGGCGCCAACGTCGTGAGCATTAGCCACCCGGAAGTACCCACAAGCCCTCGCACTAGCAACCCGGAAGTATCTATAACCCCTGCAAAATGTCGTCGTGGACCCTGTTAATCGAAAATATTATTAAAATTACCCATCCAAGTGATAATAACAGAATACATTTGATTGGTTAGGGTTAGGGTTAGGGTTAGGGTTAGGGTTAGGGTTAGGGTGTTAGGGTTAGGGTTAGGGTTAGGGTTAGGGTTAGGGTTAGGGTTAGGGTTAGGGGTTAGGGGTTAGGGTTAGGGTTAGGGTTAGGGTTAGGGTTAGGGTTAGGGTTGGATTGTGAAGTCCAACCCCTACCAGGGACAGGGAACTGATGTCCCCCCCTAGCAGAAGAGGACAACGCACGGTCCATCCATCCGTGGCCATACCTCGCCACCCGCTCCCGGGTTGTAGGCTGGCGCTGTCGCCCCCTACGGACAACTGTCCATTCCCCGTTGCAATTAATTGACATATTAAATTTTGGACTTCAAATTTTTATTGTTTTGTCTTATTTGTATATTTTTTATTTTTCAATTTTCAAAGGGTAAAACTTGAATTTTAGACTTTTTATTCTATAACAAATTATCAAATGTCTATTTCCGAATTTAGCAACGTAATTTATTGCAATGAAATAAAATAAATGATTTGTAAATAACTGTAAATAAAATAAACAATAGTAAATTATTAAATTGAATGTAAATAGTAGTGTGCCTTAACAACGTTTCGGCTATACTAAGCCTTCTTCAGGTCTGGCACACCCGTATTGAATGAAATATTTTTGTTTCTCATAGGGTACAATGATGTGTCTTGCTCGAAATTCGAATAAGTGTGTACATATTTTTTTTTTTTTTTTTTTTTTTTTTTTTTCCTCCAGCGGTCCAGGGTGCAAGATTGCGGTTCCATCTGCAGGTAAGTAGTTCCATCTATAGGTAAGTAGTGAAGGTAAGTGTGTACATATTTTTTTTTTTTTTTTTTTTTTTTTTTTTTTTGTGGGTGAGTATGGGTTAAGGGTTAGGGTTAGGGTTAGGGTTAGGGTTGGGATTAGGGTTAGGGTTAGGGTTAGGGTGGGGTTGGGGTTAGGGTTAGGGTTAGGGTGGGGTTGGGGATAGGTTAGGATTAGGGTTAGGGTGGGGTTGGGGTTAGGATAGGACTGGGGTTAGGGTTGGGTTGGGGTTAGGATAGGACTGGGGTTAGGGTAGGTTTAGGGTAGGATTGGATTGTGAAGTCCAACCCCTACCAGGGACAGGGAACTGATGTCCCCCCCTAGCAGAAGAGGACAACGCACGGTCCATCCATCCGTGGCCATACCTCGCCACCCGCTCCCGGGTTGTAGGCTGGCGCTGTCGCCCCCTACGGACAACTGTCCATTCCCCGTTGCAATTAATTGACATATTAAATTTTGGACTTCAAATTTTTATTGTTTTGTCTTATTTGTATATTTTTTATTTTTCAATTTTCAAAGGGTAAAACTTGAATTTTAGACTTTTTATTCTATAACAAATTATCAAATGTCTATTTCCGAATTTAGCAACGTAATTTATTGCAATGAAATAAAATAAATGATTTGTAAATAACTGTAAATAAAATAAACAATAGTAAATTATTAAATTGAATGTAAATAGTAGTGTGCCTTAACAACGTTTCGGCTATACTAAGCCTTCTTCAGGTCTGGCACACCCGTATTGAATGAAATATTTTTG
>NW_028284378.1:0-10300 GCF_059516105.1 Syngnathus floridae | reverse complement strand
AAAACCGCAGTGATCGATTTGAAAAACTATGCCAAGACTAAACTTGGAAGAGAGCCCTTCTACAATTTTGGTAACTATGAAGAAGTGGGTAACTATGTATATTGTATTTCTGAACGCGAACTAGAAAAGGTTGCACTCGGGCTGAATTACGAGTATGTAAGTTTCCTAGGAATAAATGACGCATATGTTGCAGGAGTGGAATTTGAGCAAAAGCAGGAAAGCGCCCCTTTGTTTACAGCTTTAAGGGAAGAGATAGAGGAGATGGATAAGCGCGTTAAAAACGGGCTTCAACAGTCTGGGCTTTTGATTGCGATGATTCACAAATCATCGCCTGATGCCACTACCTTAGAAGCTTTAGAGCAAATCGGTTTCGCCAACAGAAAGCTAAGTCGCAACCCATACGCTACTGTTTAGTCTTTCTTGGTTTGGTCGTCAAGCACCAAATTCCACTCCATTTCGGTTGCCCAATTGCTTCGAATTTCGATGGTTTCGTTGAAATAGGTCACCTTTTCGGGCTGGCGTTTACCAGAATAGTATCCTGTGTCCCAGAGCCCATTGTTGTTCGCGTCAAAGAGAAGTTTTACGGTGTATTTGCCTGTTGACAAATAGTCGTATTTCACTTTTCCTGAAGACCGAATTATGCGCTCATCAATTACCTTATCACCAGAAATCAACTGCCAGATGTACTGATGCCCTCTTTCAGGTAGTGCATGGGATATAACCAACTGACCAAAGCCTTCTTTCTCTGTTGCTACAAATGAATAACTAAGCGTATCATGCGAAGAATCAAAACGGTCGTAAAATATCGAGTCGGGAATAAGAAGGCTATATGACATCCCCTGTTTCCATGGGTAATCTATGGTTATTTGGCTGACGTCTTGGCTAAAGTATGGCGTCAAGTCCAGTGTGTCCTCAGCTTCTTTAAAAAGAATACGATCAATTCCCCTCACCTTCTCAATGGGCGTTGTCGCGGTCAGCTTAAATGGCCGAAAATGCTTTTGACTGCCTTTTGCGCTGGCATTGAGCACTAACCGATTTTCTGTAGACTGCGCACCTTGGCGCCTGCCCCGTGATTTCTTTTCGCCAACCTTGCGCAAGAACAGAGTATCGCTGAAGTCGTTGGCCGCAATTCTCAATTTCAGCGAATCGTATTCGAGCGGTTTATCAAACCAATACGTCACTGTATCTCCTGTCGCACTCCAGTTTTCTGACCAATCCCTCACATCAGAAAAACCCGTGAGTTCCTCGATTTCAAAATCTTCTACAGGCGCGTTAAACTGGAGTTTCACTCCATTATTTGATAACTGCTCCGAGCCCAATAAATACTGTGTAGAGTCATCTTGGATGAATAAGAGAATATCTTGAGGGCTGCTGAGATAACTGGTGTCGCCTTCTTTCTGTGCCGGCACCATTTCGGACAAAAAGCCAATTTGCTCGGTCGGCAGATCAAACAAATAACCCCCATTCTCGGGAATCAGCGCAAATACTTTGTAATCGCCCGGTGCCAGATATCGCAGTCGATACTGGCCGCTTTCATCCGTCTTGGCAAAATAGCGCGGTAGCTCGCTTTGGGGCAGCGAGTCGATGTCTTGGGTGTATAACATAACCCATGTGTCCGCCATCGGATCTTGCGTGTAGGCATCTATAACCTTACCCGACATGTAAAACGAATCGATATAGCTGCCTGTGGAAAACACGAAAATATTGCTGTCGAGAGGGTTGTTTTCATTTACATCAACTAGGCCTTCGCCAAACTGAAAAAGATAGGTGGTGTTTTCAGCAAGGGTATCCCTCCAACTCACGTAGACCCTCTTGCCTTTTATTTTGAACTCCACGGGATATTTCAGCGGTGGCGAGACAATGAGTTGCTCATTAGCTCCTTTGAGTTGTACAAATTCATCAAACTCAAACACCATTTGTTTTTGAACTATATCTGTACTCTCGTTTTTTGGAACAGAGTTGAGAATGCGGGGCGGCTCAATGTCTTTATCACCACCGAGAGGAGCCACCTGTTTTGCGCAGCTTACAAGCAGCATGCTGCACATCACAACCAAGCAAGAAAGATTAAAATATCTGCTTGCCGATCCAGTCACAAATTGTTTCAAGGTATTGTTTGTCTTGCGAGTCATAGGTGGCCAATTGAGCGCTGTCGGTATCAAAAACAGCACAAATCTCGCCTTCTTTGTTCCTCAACGGAACAACAATTTCGGACCGACTTTCGCTGCTGCACGCAATATGACCGGGAAACTGATTAACATCAGGCACCACGAGTGTCTTGTTTTGTGCAAGCACCGCGCCACATACACCCGTGCCAATTTTGATGCGCATGCACGCTACTGGTCCCTGAAATGGTCCTAAAATCAGCTCATCATTTTCGACTAAGTAAAAGCCCGTCCACAAAAACCCAAATGTCTGGTGAATGGCGGCTGCAGCATTGGCCAAAGCAGCAATTTGATGCGTTTCATCTCCTATCAGCGCTTTTATTTGCGGTATGAGTTGCTGATACTTCTCGGCTTTGGAAGCTTCCTGATCAATGGTAATACTTTGGGCCATCGGAGCGTCAAAGATAGCAGCGACAACATGGCACGATGTTATAAAATCTTACCGCCTAAACAGGATTTGGACAAGCTATGGCAGCTATGCTGACACGTGTGTTTTCAACACTAAGTATAGCGTTGGCGCAGGCCTCAAGTGTGGCACCGGTAGTGACTACATCGTCAATCAAGAGTATGTGCTTGTTTCGAAGCGTCTCGGGTTCAGGCACATTAAAGAGCTCTTGGGCGTTTAGCCACCTATCGTACCGTCCCCTTCTGGTTTGCGATTCATTAGCCCTAATCCGCTGCACCGACAAGGTGTCGTGTGGTTTTTCTATCGCCTGAGCAACTCCGTTTGCAATAAAATCGCACTGATTGTAACCGCGCTTTTTATGCTTGTCTTTATGCAGAGGGACTGGTACCACTAAATCGACTTTTGCGTAGTCTGTATCTTCTAACTCGCCACCGAAAAAGCGACCTAACCAATGACCTACTGCGGGTTTATTGTTGTATTTGAGCTCGTACAAAAGTTTCTGTGCAATGCCGTCTTTGTTGAAAAACATATAGGCACAGGCACGCTGGAACTTTACTCGGTTCCAAAAAATTTTTTCCACCTCATTGTCGTCTTGACTCCAATATTCCGTGAGCGGAAATCGCTCAACGCACTCCAAACAGATCGGTAAGTCTTCTTCGTCCAAAGCGCGATTGCAACCAAAACAACTAAACGGGAATGCAAGATGCGTTAGGTCTCGTAGGTAATTTGATAAGGGCATTACAATGCCTTTTTATTGCACGTGATAAAAGTAAGCAGATGTGCGCTTGGCCAACCAGTGCCTTGATTTTTGAATGACGTTGATTGCATTATTTAACGGAACCAAACTGGAAATTTGTTGTTAGTTTCAGATCGAAAAACATAGTTATGAAATCACTCCTCTTTGCGCTTGCCTTGTCAGGAATACTCCTTACACCCACATCAAACAACATCTATCAATTTACTATGCATAGCCTTGAAGGTGAGGCAATAAGCCTCGAAGACTATAAGGGTAAGGTGGTGCTGATTGTCAACGTGGCAAGCAAGTGCGGTTTGACACCACAGTACGCAGACCTGCAGACATTGTATGACCAAAAAGCCGGCAAAGGTCTAGTAATCCTTGGCTTTCCAGCCAATAATTTTGCGAGGCAAGAGCCCGGTTCTGACACAGAGATTAAGACTTTCTGTACAAAGAACTATGGTGTCACATTTCCTATGTTTTCAAAGATTTCGGTGAAAGGTGACGATATGCATCCTCTATACCAGTTCTTGACTCAAAAGGCTAAAAATGGGGTGATGGATTCGAGCGTCAAATGGAACTTTCAGAAATATCTCGTGAACGCTAAGGGTGAATTAGTGGAAGTCATTCCCCCATCAAAGTCGGTGCTTTCGCAAGATGTCCAAGTCAAAATCGATAGGCTGCTGGCCGAAGGTTAACACTAGACACTCAAAACGAGCTTCTGCGTTTTGCTGGCCCAACAATAACGTGAATCATACCTACACCGATCGCTTCCCTGCGAAATCCATTTTTTAGTGATGGCTATGGAATCTTGGTTCAGGGAATCATCCACATCTGCCGAAGCCCAAAAAAGTTGGGATAACAGATGAATACAATGCTTGGTGAGCGTGGCCACAAACTCAACCGATGATACGTTTGAAATCAGTTGTTTTATTGGTTCACTCTGGCCGTAGCCAAATCTTACCGATAAAGTGTAGGGGAATCCGCTTTTAAAATTTTACAATCTTGAATTCCGTTCTACGATTTAGTTGATGTTCTTCTGTAGAACACTTTACTCCATTCGCGCACTTATTAACCAATTTAGATTCTCCATAGCCTTTGCCTACAATTCTGCTTTTATCAATACCATGTTTTACAATGTAAGCAGCAGAAGATTTTGCGCGACTATCCGACAGGCTTAGATTATAGCTATCACTTCCTCTCGAATCTGTGTGAGAACCCAATTCAATTTGAATGGTGGCATTCTCAGTCATGGCCGCTACAATCTTATCCAATTCAATGGCGGCATCTGGTCTAATATCGGATTTGTTGACGTCAAAATAAATAGGGTTAATGTGTAATACCTTTCCTAAATCAACACCAAGTCCAATTGATTCCATTTTTGCTTTCTTCAGAAAATCATTTATGTTGATTTCTCCAGGTTTTTCAATCTTTTTGGTGAACTCAAAGTGTTTCGTTAAATAGCCCTTCTTTTCTAGTTTTACCTCGTACTTGAGCACATCGCCCACTGCAACATCTTTTAATCCTTCTTCAAAACGACCACTTGCATCCGTTGCCAAATTAAAGCTCTTGTCCCCATTTGCACTTAAATCAGTAAATGCCAGCAGCACACCGTCAATCCCTTCATCGTTTGCATTATCCTTCACATCTCCCACCAAAGAAAAGGCAGGATTCCCAAGGGCTATGGTAAGCGGCTTCAAGTCTTTTATGTTTTTATTCATTGACAATGGAACCGTCTTGTTGAGGTATTCATCGCTAATTATTTTGAGACTATACTGAGCATCAGAAGGAACCTCAAATTTTAGCTTGCCATCAGCATCTGTTGTAATGCGCTCTGACAATTGGTTGTTGGTGTACAATTCTACTTCTGTATTGGCTAACGCTTCACCTTTTACAGTATCCAGAACGGTCACAAACTGATAGTTCTTTTCTTCTAAGGACTCTAATAATTGAAAGGAATAGATATCGTCACTGCCTTTTCCGCCTTCTCTATCAGAAGAGAAATATCCACTCTTTAAATCCTTAATTATTAGGGCGAAATCATCGGCATTACTATTTATTGGTGCGCCCAGATTTACCACCTCGTTACCTTGATGGTAAAAGATATCTAAGCCGCCAAGACCCGGATGACCTTCAGACGCGAAAAATAATTTCCCATCTTCAGCAAGGTACGGGAACATTTCGTCAGATTCGGTATTTATATTCTTTCCTAAGTTCTGAACTTCTCCCCATTGCTCGCCGTTTTTCTCAACTTTGTACAAGTCTGTTCCACCATAACCCCCTGGACGATCAGAAACAAAGTACAGCGTTCTTTCATCGTTTGAAAGAGCCGGATGCCCGGTTGAATAGTCACTCGCATTCATGGGCAACTCTTCTATATTGACCCATTCTCCATCTTTTCCTACCTCGGCATGAAACAACACTAAATGATTAATACCGCTTGGGCCTTTCTTGACCTTTCCCTTATGGAAGTTGTTTCTTGTAAAGTACACCTCTTTACCATCCTTGGTAAAAAAAGAGGTTCCGTCATGGTATTTTGTATTCACATCTGAGGAGAAAAGTTCAACAGAATTTAAAATGCCGTCATCATTTCTATCTGCTGCATACAAGTTTAGAAAAGCCTGCTCATCCCATCCATACTGGCTTTTCGCAAAACGCTGTACACCTCTATTAGAAGTAAAGACAACCTTATCTTGCCAATAAGAAGGGGCAAAGTCAGCTTTAGTGCTGTTTACTTCTAAGTGATTAATGGTTACGTTTTTCTTTTCGGTTCGCAGGCTATTCCTTTCATCGCTTTCCATACTCGTGAAAAGAGAAGCTCTGCTATCATCGCCAGCTGATTGGGTAAAGGCTTTCATCACTTTATCAGAAAGTTCATACTTGCCATTACTATTCAAAGCTTGGGCATAATAGTACTGCTCTTCTTCACTTATTGATTTTAAGCTGTCCAACTTTTTGTACCATGCCTCAGCTCCTTTGAAATCATTTACTCTTCTGTAGCTATCGGCAATTTTTCGTATTACATGGATATTGGTGTTGGCTCCTTTAACCTTGGAATACATCGCAATGGCCTCGGGATAGGCAAAATCTTCGTACTTTTTATCTGCCATTTTTATTAGAATCGAAGCGGCTCTCGATGTTGAGTTGGATTGACTCACCAGATAACCATTCCAAATAAATGAGAGAATCAGGAATGTAAGAATGTGCTTTTGTGTAATTGCTTTCATCGTTGTTTGCTTCTTTTGACTAAAAATATCTTGGTGACTTAACTTTCGACCTCTTTAACAAGAAATCATATCCTATGAGAATTTCATGAGACCCCGAACTAAACTCATTTAAAGCGCTAGTGGTATAGCCATAAGCATAACCAACTCTTAGCTGCTCGGTTATCCAGAGTTGAGCCAGCGCTCCAACGGCATCTCCATTTCTCCAAAAAGCTCCTAACCATAGTCTTTCATAAAAAAGGAAGTTTGCATTGGCATCAAAGGAAAATGGCGCTCCACCAACAACTTTTGTCAAAATAGAGGGCTTAAATTTGATGTTGTTGCCTAAGTCAAACACATAACCGGCAATTAAAAACAAGTGCCTCTTTTCTTCGGATTCTATCGCTGTATTGCCATCCAAAAATTTATTTTTCAAAAGCCGTGGCGCTGAAGCCCCGATGTAATATTTATCAGAATAGTAATACAACCCCGTTCCAAAATTTGGACTTAACTCGGTGGAAATATTTTGGCTGAAAGAGTTATCACCCTGCTCTACAACCTCAAGATTCGCTAAATCCGCAGCGTATAAATTTATTCCACCCTTTAGACCAAATGAGAGTTGCGTTTTTTGACCGGTTTTTATACGGTACGCTATGTCTCCGTAAACAGTCGTTTGACGCACAGGGCCCAATTCATCCTGCAATACAGAAATTCCAGCTCCTAAGTTGTATGGATCAATAGGAGTATGCACCGTAACTGTGCTGGTTGTTGGCGCACCATCAACACTCTACCCATTGGTTGCGATGAAGGAACAACGCACTCAATGAGGCACGAGTGCCTGCATAAGCTGGATTTACGGACAATGTATTAAACATATAGTTACTAAACATTGGATCCTGTTGGCCAAAGCCATTAAATACCGTTAGTAAGATGACTAATATTCCAAAAATTCTATTTTTCATGTTTTTCAGTTTTTTGGGTCTCAAAATTTTATTTGGTTATGTAGATTCTACATAACCAAATAAAATTTTGAGACCCAAAAAACTGAAAAACATGGAAAAATAGAATTTTTGGAATATTAGTCATCTTACTAACGGTATTTAATGGCTTTGGCCAACAGGATCCAATGTTTAGTAACTATATGTTTAATACATTGTCCGTAAATCCAGCTTATGCAGGCACTCGTGCCTCATTGAGTGCGTTGTTCCTACATCGCAACCAATGGGTAGGTGTTGATGGTGCGCCAACAACCAGCACAGTTACGGTGCATACTCCTATTGATCCATACAACTTAGGAGCTGGAATTTCTGTATTGCAGGATGAATTGAGGCCCTGTGCGTCAAACGACTGTTTACGGAGACATAGCGTACCGTATAAAAAACCGGTCAAAAAACGCAACTCTCATTTGGTCTAAAGGGTGGAATAAATTTATACGCTGCGGATTTAGCGAATCTTGAGGTTGTAGAGCAGGGTGATAACTCTTTCAGCCAAAATATTTCCACCGAGTTAAGTCCAAATTTTGGAACGGGGTTGTATTACTATTCTGATAAATATTACATCGGGGCTTCAGCGCCACGGCTTTTGAAAAATAATTTTTTGGATGGCAATACAGCGATAGAATCCGAAGAAAAGAGGCACTTGTTTTTAATTGCCGGTTATGTGTTTGACTTAGGCAACAACATCAAATTTAAGCCCTCTATTTTGACAAAAGTTGTTGGTGGAGCGCCATTTTCCTTTGATGCCAATGCAAACTTCCTTTTTTATGAAAGACTATGGTTAGGAGCTTTTTGGAGAAATGGAGATGCCGTTGGAGCGCTGGCTCAACTCTGGATAACCGAGCAGCTAAGAGTTGGTTATGCTTATGGCTATACCACTAGCGCTTTAAATGAGTTTAGTTCGGGGTCTCATGAAATTCTCATAGGATATGATTTCTTGTTAAAGAGGTCGAAAGTTAAGTCACCAAGATATTTTTAGTCAAAAGAAGCAAACAACGATGAAAGCAATTACACAAAAGCACATTCTTACATTCCTGATTCTCTCATTTATTTGGAATGGTTATCTGGTGAGTCAATCCAACTCAACATCGAGAGCCGCTTCGATTCTAATAAAAATGGCAGATAAAAAGTACGAAGATTTTGCCTATCCCGAGGCCATTGCGATGTATTCCAAGGTTAAAGGAGCCAACACCAATATCCATGTAATACGAAAAATTGCCGATAGCTACAGAAGAGTAAATGATTTCAAAGGAGCTGAGGCATGGTACAAAAAGTTGGACAGCTTAAAATCAATAAGTGAAGAAGAGCAGTACTATTATGCCCAAGCTTTGAATAGTAATGGCAAGTATGAACTTTCTGATAAAGTGATGAAAGCCTTTACCCAATCAGCTGGCGATGATAGCAGAGCTTCTCTTTTCACGAGTATGGAAAGCGATGAAAGGAATAGCCTGCGAACCGAAAAGAAAAACGTAACCATTAATCACTTAGAAGTAAACAGCACTAAAGCTGACTTTGCCCCTTCTTATTGGCAAGATAAGGTTGTCTTTACTTCTAATAGAGGTGTACAGCGTTTTGCGAAAAGCCAGTATGGATGGGATGAGCAGGCTTTTCTAAACTTGTATGCAGCAGATAGAAATGATGACGGCATTTTAAATTCTGTTGAACTTTTCTCCTCAGATGTGAATACAAAATACCATGACGGAACCTCTTTTTTTACCAAGGATGGTAAAGAGGTGTACTTTACAAGAAACAACTTCCATAAGGGAAAGGTCAAGAAAGGCCCCAAGCGGTATTAATCATTTAGTGTTGTTTCATGCCGAGGTAGGAAAAGATGGAGAATGGGTCAATATAGAAGAGTTGCCCATGAATGCGAGTGACTATTCAACCGGGCATCCGGCTCTTTCAAACGATGAAAGAACGCTGTACTTTGTTTCTGATCGTCCAGGGGGTTATGGTGGAACAGACTTGTACAAAGTTGAGAAAAACGGCGAGCAATGGGAGAAGTTCAGAACTTAGGAAAGAATATAAATACCGAATCTGACGAAATGTTCCCGTACCTTGCTGAAGATGGGAAATTATTTTTCGCGTCTGAAGGTCATCCGGGTCTTGGCGGCTTAGATATCTTTTACCATCAAGGTAACGAGGTGGTAAATCTGGCGCACCAATAAATAGTAATGCCGATGATTTCGCCCCTAATAATTAAGGATTTAAAGAGTGGATATTTCTCTTCTGATAGAGAAGGCGGAAAAGGCAGTGACGATATCTATTCCTTTCAATTATTAGAGTCCTTAGAAGAAAAGAACTATCAGTTTGTGACCGTTCTGGATACTGTAAAAGGTTGAAGCGTTAGCCAATACAGAAGTAGAATTGTACACCAACAACCAATTGTCAGAGCGCATTACAACAGATGCTGATGGCAGCTAAAATTTGAGGTTCCTTCTGATGCTCAGTATAGTCTCAAATAATTAGCGATGAATACCTCAACAAGACGGTTCCATTGTCAATGAATAAAACATAAAAGACTTGAAGCCGCTTACCATAGCCCTTGGGAATCCTGCCTTTTCTTTGGTGGGAGATGTGAAGGATAATGCAAACGATGAAGGGATTGACGGTGTGCTGCTGGCATTTACTGATTTAAGTGCAAATGGGGACAAGAGCTTTAATTTGGCAACGGATGCAAGTGGTCGTTTTGAAGAAGGATTAAAAGATGTTTGCAGTGGGCGATGTGCTCAAGAAGTACTACAGCTACGTAACAGACAGACAAAGGTACCGAGGTAAAACTAGAAAAGAAGGGCTAT
>NW_028284377.1:0-11533 GCF_059516105.1 Syngnathus floridae | reverse complement strand
GCTTGGCCGACCGGTACCTGTCGGCTGCCTCTGGAGTCCTACAGGCCAAAACGGCCTGATAGGACTCCTTCTTCAGCTTGACGGCATCCCTTACTGCCAAGTTCCATCAGCGGGTTCGGGGATTGTCGCTACAACAGGCACCGGCAACCTTATGGCAACACCTCAGGTCGGCTGCCTCAACAATGGAGGCACGGAATATTCTCCACTCAAATACACCAATGGAGTCATGCGGCTCCTCAATGGGGCATGTGGCTCCCCAATTGGGTCATGTGGACCTCGAACCACGGCTACTTTTCAGTGGTTTTTCATACTTGCCGTTCTCATCCTTGGAGTCAGCCGCGCCAAGAGGGTGCCGTGCTACGAGGGTAGCGCGAGGGCACCGAGAAAAAGAGAACTCTGCACAAAGTTGTCGCAACGATAGGGGGCCAGAAGTGTGCCGCACCATGAAGGTGTCGTGTCGAAAGGGCATGCGGGCTGTGCTGAGAGGTCACTGCGCCGAGAGACCACTGCGCCAAGAGGAAACCGCTGGAAAGGGCGCCTTCCCGAAAGGGCGCCACGCCTAGATGGCGCATTCCCGAAAGAGGGCGCCAAGAGGGTGCCATCACGAAAGCGGGCGACGCTGCCTTAAAAGCGCCTCACCGTGAGAGGGCGTCGCACTGCCAGGGAGCTGCTCCTTCTCGGCGTGGTGGCGAATGTGCGCAGCGCTCAAAGAACAACTCGGTGAGAGGGCGCCGCGATCATAGTGCCCTGCGTGGCGGCAAGAGGATTGCAGCGCCAGGGCGCCGCGCAGAGAGGGCGCCATGCCGAGAAGGCGCCACGCTGCACTGCGCTGCATCCTCCTGCACCGCGCTGCACTGCGCTGCACCGCGCTGCACCGCGCTGCACCGCGCTGCAACGCGCTGCACCGCGCTGCAACGCGCTGCACCGCTATTATTCGTT
This sequence comes from Syngnathus floridae, assembly GCF_059516105.1. NCBI lineage: Eukaryota > Metazoa > Chordata > Actinopteri > Syngnathiformes > Syngnathidae > Syngnathus > Syngnathus floridae. Next base: position 10,594 of record NW_028284377.1, on the reverse strand, counting down.
ATTCGTTTTAAGAAAGTTATTATTCTTTTTAAAGCAATCAAGTGGGGTGAAGCACTCCAACAGTTAAGTGCTAGATCTACATATAAGAAGTTAGAATTAATAATGTAAAGTGCATTAATTTTCTTCTTAAATGCTATTATTGTCACACTTTTATTAATTCGATTCTCTTTCGAATAAACAAGTTGGTCGGCTCGCTGCTTGAGCGACCAAGTAGAACGGACCCATATCAACATTTACTCCGGCAAAACTAGTGCTAGGGTGCGCTATACAAACGAATCCCTGAGGTCTTAACAAAGACATCTAAAAATATCCGTAACATAACAAGAACTTCAAACAGTAGTGGGGAGCCATCAATACGATGCGGTCACTTCGAAGTCTTGCCTCGAATTGAGTTACTCGGCTCGAGCTTCGGGTGACTTGAGAGGGATTGGCGTCGTACAGAAATTAGATTGATTCCGGTGGAGTTAATTTAACTCGGGTGGTTAGATTACGGACGGATCTCCGAACCCGGCTAAGACAAACCCGTTACCGGGAAGCCGGGGGCACCTTATTGATAGAGGTGCGTTTGACAGCTGAGACGGCGCTGCACCGAGTTGGCGCTGCGCTGAGATGGCCAACTTGGCGCGGTGCCCTGTCAGCGGAGCACGCGGGCCGTTGGGGCGCAGCGCGCGCACCTTCTCTGCACAGGGCCCTCTTGGCACTGCGTCTCTTCGGTGCCGGGAGGGTGCGCGTGCGTTCTGCGCCCAGGCGGCGCAGTGCAGAGTTGGCGCTGCGCCGAGAAGGTGGAGAGGTTGCCGCAAGGGCGCCCCGAGGGTGCTTCAAAGCCTGGAGGGCACCCCAAATGGGCGACACCCTCATGGTGCAGCACCCTCATTGCGCGTAGTCTTCTCGGCGGAGCACCAACTCGGGGCGGCTCCTTGTCGGCGGAGTGCGCGGGCCCTTTTGCAGCGCTCCGGACCCCATCTGGTGTTTCCTTTTCCATCACATCCCGGCGTGGGAGACACCTCGAGGCTCCCCACATATACCGGACAAGCTCTAAATGAGCGGTGGTAAGTCGCCCCTGGTCGGGTGCTACCGCTCCCGTCGCAGCCAGGAGTAGGGAAATTTGCCGGATACAACTTTGTCCAATCAAAAGGGGTCCAGTCCTGTAGAATCTTCCCGGGTCGGTCACTTACGCCACCGCCCTCTGCATTTGGACATGATGATAAGTTTCCCTCTTGGACTCCTGTCTCCGGGGGGAGAGAGGTGGCTAGATTTTCCTCCTGGACTCCTGTCTTCGGGGGAAGAGAGGTGGTTAGTTTTTGCTCTTGGACTCCTGCTTCTGGCGGGAGAGAAGTGGTTAAACTTTCCACTTGGACTCCTGCTTCTGGCGGGAGAGAAGTGGTTTGACTTTCCACTTGGACTCCTGCCTCTGGCGGGAGAGAAGTGGTTAAACTTTCCACTTGGACTCCTGCTTCTGGCGGGAGAGAAGTGGTTTGACTTTCCACTTGGACTCCTGCTTCTGGCGGGAGAGAAGTGGTTAAACTTCCCACTTCCGTGCTGCGTTTTCCAACGTTGTTTCCCTCCATCAACAATGACCGGAGCAGGCTCCCTACAGCTGGACATCCCTGTGCCAACTCCTGGCTGGGACCTTTTTCCCATTCTCTTGCTTCCGACCGGTCAAGGTTATCCGTCTCCTTGGCCTTTTCTTGAGGTTCCATCGCCGCTACTGTGTCTTGCTCCTTTCTTGTTTGTATTTGTTCACCAAGAATATCCCGTATCTGGGATCCGGTGTTTCTTATGGCTACAATTTGGCTAAGCCTTTGGGCCTCCAATTTGATTCCCAGTGAATATATTCCTTCGTAGGGAATGATTGCCATTTTCACTGTAATCCCTACCAGTGCTGCTTCACCCTCATTCACCAAAAGGACTGATCCGACCTTATTTCCAGGGGCAAAACAGTATATTCCCTTTTTTGTCACATACTGGAAGTCTTTGTTACTCATGTCCAAAACACTTCGATAGCAGTACATGTTGCTCACGGTCAGGCTTGTTTCTGCAGGGGCTGCCACCACTTTGACCAATGGTGCGTCTTTGCATGCCACCAACTGGGCTATAGCCCGAGCCCAAGTCATGGGCTTCCAAGGTCCCTCAAGCAGGTCCCCCAGGGCTGCGGTCCCCCCTGCCGAAAGGACCGACTCATGAGCAAACAAGGCCATTGCGTTGGCCTTTTCTGTATAACTGTCGGGGGCAGGCCGGCCGTCTGGCCTTGGCCAAGGCCAACAATGGCCCAAGGCCACATAAAGGTTCTTCATGGCTTGATTATTATCATATGCCGGCCAAGATGCTCCTCCCAACACTGGATAGAGGGTCGCCAGGTGATTTGCCATCCCTCTGCTTCTCTGACTTTCAATAATTTTCCTCTTGCCATGCGATCTAAACACATGGGGCAATATTTCAGCTCACCGCCGTCCCAAACACACGTGCACGAGGCAATTTGTCGAGCCCGTACATCCGTAGTTGGTCCGATCTCCCATTGTGAAAAGAACACCATTCTTGTCAAAATGGTAATTCGACACTGGTGGCACACCATGGCATCTAGTACTTTGACTGGAAGCTTGTCCTCATTCCTTTGGGCAAATTCCAGGTCTCTTACATCAGTGGTCAGTACAGGTGGCATCATGAAGCCTACTCCCGACCACACAGTAGGCAACAGGTTGGGTGTCAAACAAATGACACAAGCTTCGTCGACCCATGTCCAGTGAAAATGTTCTGGTCCACCGGGTGTGCAACCCCGCTTGGCCAATTTTACTAGATTTAGGGCCCTTCCGGTCTGAATCCCATTCGGTGTTCTTCTTATGATGACCGCACCTTTGTGTGCGGCCATGCGCACGAAGGCCGGGATTGTTCTGTAGTCCGTTGCCATATGTTTTCTTTGAAAAACTTCTTGGCTTGAATTGGGTCAGCCGATAACGGCTTCAGCTGTTCAACTCCTTGGATGCCTTTCTTCCTCAGTCGTACTGTGTTTTTATCCAAAACTTCACTAACGATGTCCGAGCAGTCGTACTTGGCCTTCACTGCCGTGTTGCTGTTCAGGTCCCTCGACTTGATCCACACCTTCTGTCCAACGCTGAACTGACACTTCTCTTTATTCTGGGACGAGCCGTCTTGGGTTCTGCCCACTTCCTGTGACACAAAGAGTCGTTGGTTGAGTTCTTCGGACGGGGAGGGCCGGCTGCTCCTACTCCTCCCGTTCAGGTCTGCAACCAAATCAAGTAGTTTAGTACTCCACTCTTTCCCGTTTGCATTTTTCCCCAACCAGGTTTTGACTAGACCAATGGTTCTCTCTGCCACCCCGTTTGCTTGTGGCGTGTAAGGGGGCGAATAGACTCTGACTATTCCCCACCTACGACATCACTCGTCCACCTGGGCGTTTTTGAAATGAGTTCCATTGTCTGTTCTCAGCTCTTTTGGGATTCCTAGCCACATGCACCCGTCTTCTAGTGTCTTGATCACACTGTTTGCATTGGCTTTTCTTACTGCTTTCAGCCCGACGTGTCCTGACATCGAGTCAACCAGCACAACAAGGTCTTTCTCACCCTTTGCGCCACTTATTCCTATGGGGCCAGCTACGTCCATACAAACCGAGCCCCACGGCACAGTACTCCTGATCGTCAATCCGTCCGTGCGTCGTCCTCTTCGCCCTGCGTTGTATTTGTTGCACGGATTACAATCCCACAGAACCGCACGAATCATTCGGTCAGGGACCCAGAGTTCCAGCTTCTCTAACTTTTTTCGCGTAGGCAGTGGAACCGCGTGGCCTCGTGCTTCATGCACTGCCGACACGACTTGCCTCACGCACTCATCTGGGACCACTCTTCCGCGAGGGGTCTTGTCCCATTTTTCTGCTCCTACAACTATTATTTTTCTTTCCTGGACGTATCGATCAACTTCGTTATTCCCTCTCCAATGAGCTCCTTCTTTCACATGAGATTTCTGGTGAACCACATCCAAACTCAAATTTAGCCGTAACTCGGCTATTTTCTTCCACACTTCATAGTGGGCCACTTGTTTCCCTTTCGCGCCCTCAAAGCCATTTTCTTCCCAAATGGCTAGATCGAATTTGAGAACTTGCGCGCAATAATGACTGTCAGTTATAAGCCTTACGCGTCCAGTCCTTCCAGCACTGCCGTGGCCTCTCCTGCTTGCGCGCTGCCGGGTGTCTTACCTTTGCGGCGGCAACTCTCCACTCCATTTTGCTTCAGAATAAAACCCCAGTGGGCATTCTGCTCTCCTTCCTTTTTTGACCCATCGGTGTAAAGAGTCCATTCATAGGGCTTCTCCTTGTCCATACTCTTTTTGAGTATTGGCTTCTTTGTGGAGGTTGTAGTTGGTCCAATTTCCAAGTCGGGGTCTAGTAGGATGTCTTCCCATCTGCGCCATCGGATGTTGGTCGCTTTAGTGCTCTCGATCGTAGACTTTCTTAGAAAACGATGCATGTTACTTCAGGTTTGGACTTTGATACCTTGTCCTTGGGCCAGGTCTTCGAAATTACTCCAGTACTTTGCCAACACTACAAGTTCTTTCTCCTCCTGGGGAAATTTTTTCTCGACGCTGGAGAGGGTGTAGGTCCACAAAGCCACCAAACCGGCACCTTCGTTGCTGACCGACACCATTGCATCATTTTCTTCGCAATGCACCTTTGCGACCAGTCTTGCTGTCAAACTTTGTGGCTCAAGCCGCATGGCTTCTCGGACGGCTTGTTTCAAGTTATTCAAGTTCTGATTGTCACTGTCTGACCACTGCCACTTTGCTGGTTTTTGGCTCTCCGGAGTCTTCTTCAAGCAGCTGTACAGTGGCCTTGCATGCCTCTGATAGTGAGTAACATGATCCCGCACATAATTGCACAGTCCAAGTATTCGCTGCAACTCTGTCTCTGATCTCGGAGGCGAGATCTGTTCGATTTTTTGTCGAAATCCTTCTGAGATGCCTAGGTTCTCAGTCACTTGGAATCCCAAGTAATCCACTTGGAATCGGGCTAGTTGGCATTTCTTGAGATTCAGCTTGAGACCGGCAGCGGAGACTCGTTCCACCACTTTCTGCAGCAAGCCCAAATGTTCCTCCTCTTCGTCATTTGAAACAAACACATCATCAATGTACACCGCAACTTCCAAACCACTCAGAACTTGTAAGACCGCTGATTGAAACACATTTGGGGAATTTTTGTATCCTTGTGGCAATCTTTGCCACACGTACGATTTCCCCCTGTGTGTGAATGCTGTTTTTCCCTGTGATGTTTTGGCCAGTCGTAGTGAAAAGAACCCATTTGCTAAGTCAATGCATGATTTGTATTTTTTCACTCTCAGAATCTTTAGGGATGCCTGGGGATTTATGAGGCTCGCTCGATTAGCCACCGTCCGGCGGTTAAGAGCTTTAAAGTTGATAACTGGCCTCCATCCTCCCCCGGACGCCTCTGGGTTTTTCACTGCCTGAATTGGGCTGTTGGTCACAGGACTTGGTTCTTCCCGAATGATGTCAAGCTGTAGAAGTTCCTTCACAATGGTTTCCATTTCAGCCACTGCCTCGGGATTCAAGGGATATTGTCTTACTGGTGGATGCACTCCTCCTTCAATTGTGTGGATGTATTTTGATCCAAGGTCACCACAGTCGTTCTTGAAATGCGCCACAGCTGCCTTCTCCAATATACCGGTCAGTTTCCGCTTCCCATCTGGAGACGGGTCGCTGTTTTGGACCTTGACGGACTCCACATCCACAGGTTTGTACCACTCATTGAGTGGCATGCTTTTTGTTGGACCCACTCGGACTGTTTTTGCTTTTATTTTTTTCCAATCTTGCTTTTACTGGCTGACGCTGGTGTGCTGGTTTTTTCAGATCCTCTGCGTCTCTTAATGTCAGTAAATTGTGGGGCCCTTTGACCCAAATAATTCTTTTCCAGACGCCAATCGGCATACTGGTCACTGATCCATCTGCCACCATAACAGTTAGGTGTCTTATTACTTTCAAGGCTTTGCGAGTTAGGGTTAGGGTTAGGATCGACACCTCAGCTCCGGTATCTACCAAATAGGGAGCTCCTTCGATATCAGCGTAGAGATTGTCTCCTTCTCTGTACACGCCCGTCAGGGTGACCCGCGCCTCTTCATCACTTATTTTCTGGGCCCAGCAGGGGCCGCAACCTTGCGCCTCTCTGCCAGGGCCTTTCTTTCTTCTGGTGACATCTTGTCATACACGTCTTTTGCCACATAACCAGTTGAATTTACATTACTATATAGAGGTAATATATCCGTGAGTCGTCACCTTATCGTGGTGGAGGGGTTTGCGTGCCCCTATGATCCTAGGAGCCATGTTGTCGGGGGCTTCATGCCCCTGGTAGGGTCACCAATGGCAAACGGGTCCTAGGTGAGGGGTCAGACAAAGCACGGCTCACCCAAGCCCCTTATGACGAGAAAGACAAATGGACTTTGTTTTCCCTCGCCCGGACGCGGGTCACCGGGGCCTCCCTCTGGAGCCAGGCCTGGAGGCGGGGCTCGAAGGCAAGCTTCTGGTGGCCGGGCCTTCGCCCATGGGGCACGGCCGGGCATAGCCCGAAATGGAAACGTGGGTCCCCCTTCCCATGGGCTCACCACCTGTGGGAGGGGCCGAAGGGGTCGGGTGCAATGTGACCTGGGCGGCAGCCAAAGGCAGGGACCTTGACGGTCTGATCCCCGGCTGCAGAAGCTGGCTCTTGGGACATGGAATGTCACCTCTCTGGCTGGAAAGGAGCCCGAGCTGGTGTGCGAGGCAGAAAAATTCCGACTAGATATAGTCGGACTAGCCTCCACGCACAGTTTGGGTTCCGGTACAAGCCCTCTCGAGAGGGGCTGGACTCTCTTCCACTCTGGAGTTGCCCACGGTGAGAGGCGTCGAGCAGGTGTGGGTATACTTATTGCCCCCTGGCTGGGCGCCTGCACATTGGGGTTCACCCCGGTGAACGAGAGGGTAGCCTCCCTCCGCCTTCGGGTGGGGGGACGGGTCCTGACTGTTGTTTGTGTCTATGCACCAAACGGCAGCTCAGAGTACCCACCCTTCTTGGGGTCCCTGGAGGAAGTGCTGGAGAGCGCTCCTTCTGGGGACTCCATCGTTCTACTGGGTGACTTCAATGCTCACGTGGGCAATGACAGTGAGACCTGGAAGGGCGTGATTGGGAGGAACGGCCCCCCCGATCTGAACCCGAGCGGTGTTCTATTGTTGGACTTCTGTGCTCGTCACGGATTTTCAATAATGAACACCATGTTCAAGCATAAGGGTGTCCATGTGTGCACTTGGCACCAGGACACCCTAGGCCACAGTTCGATGATCGACTTTGTAGTCGTGTCGTCGGATTTGCGGCCGCATGTTTTGGACACTCGGGTGAAGAGAGGGGCGGAGTTGTCAACTGATCACCACCTGGTGGTGGGTTGGCTCCGATGGTGGGGGAAGATGCCGGTCCGACCTGGCAGACCCAAACGCTCTGTGAGGGTCTGCTGGGAACATCTGGCAGAATCTCCTGTCAGGAAGAGCTTCAACTCCCACCTCCGGCAGAGCTTTTCCCACGTCCCGGGGGAGGCGGGGGACATTGAGTCTGAGTGGACCATGTTCCGCGCCTCCATTGTTGAGGCGGCCGACCGGAGGTGTGGCCGTAAGGTCTTGGTGCCTGTCGTGGCGGCAATCCCGAACTCGCTGGTGGACAACCGGCGGTAAGGGATGCCGTCAAGGTGAAGAAGGAGTCCTATCGGGCCGTTTTGGCCTGCGGGACTCCGGAGGCAGCTGACAGGTACCGGATGGCCAAGCGGAACGCGGCTTCGGCGGTTGCTGAGGCAAAAACCCGGGCGTGGGAGGAGTTTGGTGAGGCCATGGAGAATGACTTTCGGACGGCTTCGAGGAAATTCTGGTCCACCATCCGGCGTCTCAGGAGGGGGAAGCAGTGCAACGACAACACTGTTTACAGTGGGGATGGCGTGCTGCTGACCTCGACTCGGGATGTCGTGAGTCGGTGGGGAGAATACTTCGAAGACCTCCTCAATTCCACCTACACGCCTTCCATTGAGGAAGCAGGGCCTGGAGACTCTGAGGCGGATTCTCCAATCTCTGGGGTCGAAATCACAGAGGTAGTTAAAAAACTCCTCGGTGGCAAGGCCCCGGGGGTGGATGAGATCCGCCCGGAGTTCTTAAAAGGCTCTGGATGTTGTGGGGCTGTCATGGCTGACACGCCTCTACAACATTGCGTGGACATCGGGGACAGTGCCTCTGGATTGGCAGACTGGGGTGGTGGTTCCCCTCTTTAAGAAGGGGGACCGGGGGGTGTGTTCCAATTACAGGGGAATCACACTCCTCAGCCTCCCTGGTAAGGTCTATTCAGGAGTGCTGGAGAGGAGGGTCCGTCAGGAGGTCGAACCTCGGATTCAGGAGGAGCAGTGTGGCTTTCGTCCTGGCCGTGGAACAGTGGACCAGCTCTCCACCCTCGGCAGGATCCTCGAGGGTGCATGGGAGTTCGCCCAACCACATGTGTTTTGTGGACTTGGAAAAGGCGTTCGACCGTGTCCCTCGGGAGGTTCTGTGGAGGGTGCTTCGGGAGTACAGGGTGCCGAGCCAACTGATAAGGGTGGTTCGGTCCCTGTATCACCGATGCCAGAGTCTGGTCAGCATTTCCGGCAGTAAGTCGGATTCGTTCCCAGTAAGGGTTGGACTCCGCCCTTTGTCACCGATTCTGTTCATAATTTTTATGGACAGAATTTCTAGGCGCAGCCGAGGTTTTGAGGGGGTCCGGTTTGGGGACCTCAGCATCGCGTCTCTGCTTTTTGCAGATGACGTGGTGCTGTTGGCTTCTTCAGACCGTGATCTCCAGCTCTCGCTGGAACGGTTCACAGCCGAGTGTGAAGCGGTCGGGATGAGGGTCAGCACCTCCAAATCCGACTCCATGGTCCTTGATCGGAAAAGGGTGGAATGCCCTCTCCGGATCGGGGATGAGATCCTGCCCCAAGTGGAGGAGTTCAAGTATCTTGGAGTCTTGTTCACGAGTGAGGGGAGGATGGAGCGTGAGATCGACAGGCGGATCGGTGCAGCGTCGGCAGTGATGCGGACCCTGTACCGGTCCGTTGTGGTGAAGAGAGAGCTGAGCCAAAAGGCAAAGCTCTCAATTTACCGGTCGATATACGCTCCTACCCTGGTCACGAGCTATGGGTCGTGACCGAAAGAACGAGATCTCGGATACAAGCGGCCGAAATGAGTTTTCTCCGCAGGATGTCCGGGCCCTCCCTTAGAGATAGCGTGAGAAGCTCGGTCATCCGGGAGAGACTCGGAGTAGAGTCGCTACTCCTCCACGTTGAGAGGAGCCAGATGAGGTGGCTCGGGCATCTTATCAGGATGCCTCCTGGACGCCTCCCTGGGGAGGTGTTCCGGGCATGTCCCACCGGTAGGAGACCCCGGGGACGACCCAGAACGCGCTGGAGAGACTATGTCTCTCAGCTGGCCTGGAAAGGCCTTGGGATCCCCTGGGATGAGCTGGACGAAGTGGCTGGGGAGAGGGAAGTCTGGGAGTCCCTCCTGAAGCTGCTGCCCCCGCGACCCGACCCCGGATAAGCGGAAGAAGATGGATGGATGGATATATAGTGGTTTGGGCTTATCCTGGGTGTTTTGTCTCTGATTATCATTAGATTTTTGCCCTTTCCCATAAGTTGGCCGTGGTGGTGGTTTCCGCCCTGCTTGTGTCTCCTCTGTGCGAGCACGAGTGCTGCCCGATGGATTTGGCTTTTGTCTCTCCATGTAGTGTTTTGTTACTCTGTCCCATTTCTTTATGGATTCTTCGATTCGTGCCAGAGTTGCCTCCGCACCCAGCTTCACAAAAGTGGTGTCCTTGTCCTCGGTACCTGCTCTCAAAACTCGCACGTATCTGTTTGGGCTTATCACTTGCTTCAACTTATGCCACACATTCAGCAAGGTGAGACCCTGTTTCAGTGCTTCTTTAGCTCTGGTTATATGTACATCTTCGTCATCTTCTTCATCATCCACCCACCTCTGGTAGGCTTCCTGGGCTGTCTCATCCCTCCCAATGGGCTCGGCTGTAATATATTGCAGCCACATCTTTTTTGACAACTCTCCGCCCGGACCGTCTTTGATTACTGGCCAGGTTGCCAATAAATATTCTTTGACGCTTTCCTTTTGGTACTTTACGCGTACCATTCCTTTTAGAGTTTTAAAGGCTCTTGTCTCTCTTTCCGGATCATTTCCCGGCATCCCTGTATTATCCAGATAAGTCGCTCCCAGTTGCGTGGTGCTCGGCTGAGCTTGTTGGATGGAGTTTCCAATTATGTTGGTTTGTGTGGACGTTGCGGGATTAACAGTGTATGTGTCCAAATCCTCACACGCTCTCAGTTCTGCTTGAGCGGCATCATACACACCCTGCTTCATCCTTCGCAACAATACGTCATACATTACAGTCACAAAGCCTTCCCTAAAATCTTTTGTCAAGTCTGTGTAACTTACTAGGGTGTGGTAGGCTGGTGTGTTTAACACATTTATTGCCTCCCTGTAAGTTAGTTTCACCGGGACGTCTATATTTCTTTCTATTTTTTCCCACAAG
>NW_028284376.1:0-11647 GCF_059516105.1 Syngnathus floridae | reverse complement strand
CAGGCTGCAGCAAGCCACCTCGCCGGGTTTTTTCTGGGGTGATTGTTCACTGAATAATGCCCTCTTTCGCAGAGATGCCGGAGCTTTGCGCGCCTACGTGGTCGACACCGAGACTGCCGAGTCTCACGAGAGGCTCAGCGACGGGCAGCGCCACCTCGATCTGGCAATCGCATCGGAGAACGTCTTCGGTGGCCTTTGCGACCTCCAAGCCAGCGACAAGTTGCACCCTGATCTCGAGCCCGAGGAGGTCACAAATCGGCTACTGAGCCAGTACCGGTTGTTGTGGGCAGAACTACACGACGAAGAAGAGATCCCGCCTGGGGAGCTTGGGCGGATCCACACGCGCTCTCGCTCGCCCTTAACGAGCTTGGATTCGACACGGAGGAATACGAGCTGAGAGAGAGCGATGGAATAGCTCGGTTCCGCCCGACGATCGTGGAAGAAGGCCACCATGCTCGCTCCTCTACTGCGGCTAACCGGGATCGACGCACACGAGAATCAGGCCCGCAAACTACTCGGCGCTTTGCGCGGCTTTGGTGCTTGGCTCAGCCAAACGGAAGGAGAGATGCTTCCCGAAGCAGTTGCCCGCCTACCGCTGGCTGACGGAGCGGTACCGGCCTACTCTCGAGCTCGTCCCACAGGACCTCCGCTCTCGACTCGAAGAACCAGAGCTGTACAACGCCGTTTTGGAGTTCAACTGGAGGCTCAATGACGAGAACGGATCTGATGTGCCAATCGCTACTGCTGCGCTGAAATATGTCGAAGAGGTCCTGGCGTCGCAGGCAGACGAGAGCACGATTCTGCCAATCGATGGCTGAGTGAGTGTCTGAGGTTTGTGGCGACGCTCAAACGCTGGGACCGGGATCGGTCGAGTCGATCCACTGCCGCAACCTGTCATAGTCATCGAAGGCTGGAAGATCGTCGTTCTCGGCGGTCACGTTGGCCGGAGCCCGAAACAACGCACCCGCGTTGGCTGCACGCAGCATCGATAGGTCGTTGTAAGAATCGCCCTACCGAGACGACCTGGAAGTTCAGCGCACGCAACGCCTCGACTGAGCGCCTCTTGTGGTCGTCGATTCGAAGCACGTAGTCGACGATTCGGTCGTCTTTGACCCGGAGTTGGTGACACAGAACCACTGGACAACCGAGTTGCTTCATCAAAGGCGATGCGAACTGTTGAAACGTGTCGCTGAGCAGAATCACCGTGGTAGCGGTCCCGCAAACTATCGAGAAAGTCCTTCGCTCCTTCGAGTGGGCCCATCTCGGCCAGCACCGCTCGAAGGTCACCCATTGTGAGCCCCTCGCGATCAAGTATCTCGAGGCGATAGTTCATCAAGCGGTCGTAGTTGGGCTCGTCTCGGGTGGTACGCAACAAGGCGTCAATTCCGGTGCGGGTTGCCAAATTCACCCACACCTCGGGGATCAAGCTACTCCCTCAAACGTCGAGAGTGACCAGTTTCTGAGCTCGCATAGCCGCCGATAATAACGTCGACCCCCGCTTGCAATTCGCCAATTGTCTCCGGTCATGTCACCGAGCAGCGCCCGGCGGCAACTGTTCACGAACAAGCTCACCATTTTCACGTGCCCAAGGCGCGCCAAGCGCAGTTCAGCGGGGCAACATGATGACGTGACCAACCTGATGGAGCGATTCATTGCTGGGGAGCCCGACGCAATCCGCGAAATCTACCGGCAGTACGCCCGGCCCGTTTTCACCATCGCGCGCGGATGATGACCATGGATGACACGTTGGCCGCCGACGTCGTCCAGCAAACGTTTCTCAAAGCTTGGCGCGCGGCTGCCGACGTTCGATTCGAGCCGCGACTTAGCTCCGTGGCTTTACACAATCGCGCGGACGCGCCGCCATCGACGAGATGCGCAAGGAACGCAGACCCACTCAAGGCGGGCACGAACCAGAAACCGACGCGATCGTCGAACCTCTCTCGTTTGAGAGAACGTGGGAAACCTACGAAGTTCGTGCAGCGATAGACGAGCTCGATGATCGTGACGCATTGCTGATTCGACTTGCCTACCACGAGTCTCGAACTCACGTTGAGATTGCTGAACTACTACGAATGCCCCTTGGCACAGTGAAGTCGCGGCTGTTTCGGTCCCAAAAGCGCCTGGCACGAAGATTGGGACATTTAGCCCCTGAACGAAACCGTGCCGACGAAGGCTCCGTAGAGAACGGGGAAGGCGAATGAACGGCACATCACCCCGAAACCGAACTCGAAGACATCCGCGCGGCAGGGCCTTGGAACGCGCCTTGGATTCGCCATCGTTGTGGGTCGACGCGCCGCCCTCGTTGGAAGACAACTTGGTCAAAGCGATCAGCGCCCGAAGCCGCCGCTCGCGAAGGCCAACCCCGAGAAAATCCGCAGAACCCCCGGCGGCAAGCCGACAACGCTGCGCGAAAGCAAGCAAACGAGATGGTTGTGGGCTGTCGCTGCCGCGTTGTTGATCGGAGGCCTCGCAGGAGTTGCGCTAAGCACCAGCGACGATGACCCGACGCAACTAGCAGCGCGCCGAAGTTGAACTCGCAGGCACCGAACTCGCCCAGCAAGCAAACCGCAACCGCGGAGGTTTCAGAGCTAGCCAACGGCGTTCGGATAGCGCTCGAGATCGAAGAGCTGCCAGCCGCCGCTGAAGGCGAGTTTTACGAGGCTTGGCTGCTCCGAGATGGCGGAGAGGTCGTTCTCTGCGGGAACTTTTCACATGAGACAAACGCAGCGGCTCGATCGTGTTGTGGTCAGCGGTAACGCCCGCCTCAGTATCCAACTCTGGCGGATCACCCTCGAACCAGACGACGGCGAAGCGCGCCCATCTGGCCAAGTCGTGTTCAGTGCTGATATCTCCGGCTCCCTGAGTCGGACCCGGCCCAGCATCTGGCGCCGGCGCTCGCGCTCGAGGTTCACGTGAGGACTCGGCGCCCACCGCCCCCCGTTTCGAAGTGTGCGCCTGCTCAGGCGCGAAACCCGGACTCCTTACCTGACTCGTCTGGTCCTTGGTGGAGCTGAATTGGATGGCTTTACCGAACCCGAACCCGCTGCAAGTGTCAGGCTTGTAGTCCCCTGGGAGGGGGGACACGTTCGAGATTCCGACGTGGACCGGAAACGAGTTCTTGCTTTCCGATCGGCGCCGTCCCGCGCTGCGCACCTTTACCCCCGGTGCGGTTGCGACCCGATTGAAAACGAGCTCACGTTAGACATCGTCGATCATCCCCACGGCGCAGTTTCTCGTTGGGCACGACAAGCGGCGCTTCAACAACGTTGCGCAGTGGTCAGGACCGGGCAGGGGGCGAAACAATCGATTGCGAATTGCCAGCGCTACGTGCTGTTGGGCGACCGAAACGGCAATACCCGCTATCGAGGACGTTGTTTGCGGCTATCGCTTCAACAACCGAGATCGAAGCGCACATCGAAATTCGCAGTGAGGATGCCCGCCTCAACCTCGGCTCGCCTTCCAACGCGAGCCTCACTGGCATATTGCCGATCCCCCGAGAACCGCCGGGCACGACTCTGGTGAGCACAGCCAGCCACATTGTGCTGGGTAACAACGACAGGATCTGGGCTGCTGGAGAAGCAGCCGCCGTTCAGAGTATCCGCAAGCTCATGTTTAGTGAGGCTGGAGTTGACCGCTCAAGGACCACCCCTGCGCGGGATACTGGAAAGTGCCTCGGTGAGGTAGGATGCCTCAGTGCGGACCTATGTCTCAGTGCGATGTCTCAGTGCGGAAGGTGCCTCGGCGAGGACGAATCATCCCCACCGAGGCCATTCCCGCCGCTCAGTTGGCTTTGTCGTTCTCGAAGCGGTCGTAGACGCCGGGCCAGAAACGGTCACGAGCTGCCCAGATACCACCAATGCCGAATTTGATAACCAGCACCGCAAAGAATGCCCCGATGCTGTACTGAAAGAGAGTGTCGACAACATCTTCAGCAACCGCTAGCTGGTCCAACGCAGCGAAGCCGCCAATGAACCAAACAACTGCGGTCACGAAAGACGTGAGGGTGTCGTTGTACGAAAGATGCGCAACGGCCGCGCCTACGAGTTCCCGGACAATGTTGGCGACTGCACCGGTCAACACGATGATGACGATGGCCACAAACACGTTGGGGATGTAGTCGATTATGTCGTCAAGCGCGGCTTGAACCGGGTTTTCACCAAAGACCCCGATCGTCAACTTCAACACGATCAGCATCAAGCCCCAGTAAACGAGCTTTGCGAGCAGCGCACCGGAGTCTGGGTAGCCGGCACGCTCAACGTAGGCACCCAGGCCGCTGCGGTCCACGAGGCTGTCGAAGTTGACACGCTTCAACAGTGCGTGGAACACGCGGCGGATCGCCTTGGCTATGAACCAACCGATCACAAAGACGATGATCGCACCGACCAAGTTGGGAACGAACGAAGCAACGTCGTCCAGAGTTTGCTGAATGCTGTCGTCTATCTCGACCGCTGTGTACATGATGGAAATCTCCCTTATCCGAGCGCACGCGTCGGCGCCGAGATACCCAGACGCGGGCCGACTGCTCAAAGTCGCGACAAATTAGGAAATTTCGTAAGGCTCACAAAGAGCGATTCAACAGCGCCAAGGTCGAGTCCCAACCCACCGAAGCCGCTTCTTGGTGATAGTTCGGAGACGACGGCCAGGTATAGCCATGATCAGCACCAGAGAACAAGACGACTTCCACGTTTTCCAAAGGCGCCACCGCGTCAAAGTACCGCTGATGCATCTCTATCGACTGCACCTGGTCGGCGTCGCCAATCCCAATCCAGACATCGCCCAAAACGTCCACGCTGAGGTGCGGAGATTCGGCGGTGTCATCGGTCAAAAACGACGGGTGCCACATTGCGCCCGCCACGAACTCGTCACGCTCTTGCATAGCGCGGTGAACCGCGCGCGCACCCATACAAAATCCGATACACGCGAGCGGCACCTCAGCCCAACCAAGCAGTGCTAGCGCCGCGTCGCGGTCAGCGCTGACGTCCGCGTCATTGAGCGTCGCGAGCATCTCCCTGATGTGTGTTTGTGCCTTTGCCCGTTCTTCAGGATCGCTAGCGGGTTCGTAGCCGATCAAGCGGCCGTGGCGATGCCACAAATCTGGAACCGCGACATCGAACCCAGCCGAAGCCAGGCGACGTGCGAACTCATGCAGCGAAGGCCGTATCCCAGGCGCGTCCTGAAAAATCATCACACGTTTTGCGCTGCCCGCTTCGGGAGTCTTTCGAAGCACCACCATCGAGCCGGTTTGCGTCGCGGCGTCGAGAACCTCTTCGTTTGGAGACATGACCCGACGTTAGCGGGAGGGCGCCAACGCAACATGAGTCTCAAAGAAGGCGTCGAGCAACTCCTCGCCCACCGGCCGGTGGCCTGCCTCTGGCACTAGCGAATACTCGACCTCGACATCGTGGCGCTCAAGGTGCTCAATAAGAGCTTCGGCTTGAGCAACATCAACGAAAGTGTCAGCGCGGCCATGCAACACCAGCACGGGGTTGGGTCCCGGGGTCAACCGTGCCGGGCTGAGAGCCTCAACCAGGCTGGCACAGTCACCGTCCTCACAGCCGAGGCGCCTCGCTATCACGGCCGCTGCCTCGCTCGGTGGTCGTGCTTCAAATACCGCACTTTGCGGATCAAGGAGAGGCGCGAAGTCCACGGGCGCGCCGCCAACAATCGAGGCAGCGACCCCGATGTCGGCTTGAGCGACCATCGCGGCGAGGTGACCACCGGCCGAAAAGCCGTATGCGCCTACCCGGGTCGGATCGATTGAGTACTGCGACGCGTTGTCGATCAGATGCCGCACCGCAGCGATGGCATCGTCTGTTGACTCAGCGATCGTGTTCGGCGAGGTGGCATAGCGATAGTTGATGGATACGACGGCGTAGCCGCGATCCGTCCAATCCCAAACCGGAATGGAGTCGGACTTATCTCCCTGGGTCCAACCTCCCCCGTGGATCCAGACAACCGCTGGGAACGGGCCGCCTTCGTTGGGGATGTAGACGTCATAGCGCTGGCGCTCGTCATCGCCATAGGCAACGTCGAGAACTTCGACCGCACCGAGCAGCGCCGGCGTGTTCGGCGGATCTTCGCGTCGCGAACGCGTCAGAACAACCAACGAAACCGCTAGCAGAGCTAGCAACGCCACGACACGAATCGGTCTTACACCACGAGTGGGAACAGAGTTGCTCAATGCCACCGCCGTTTTAGCCGCAGCGCTGGCCTCTCAACCAAAAAGTGTGACAACGCGGTCGCAATCGCAGTTCCAGCAAGAATCCTCACGATCGACTCAACTTCGGGAAACAATGCCTCAGTTATCGAGAACATTGGTATGTGCCAAAGGTAGATCCCATAGGAAGATCTCCCTATCTGGCCGAGCGGCTCAAAGGTCAGCAGCCTTGCGCCGGGCGCTCCAACCGCTCCCGCAACCGCCAACAGCGAGACCAACGCGATCGGCAAGTAGCCGTAGCCAAGGTGAATCACGTTGAAACGACCCTCGACGAATGAGAACAGCGCAAAGCCTGCAAGCCCACCAGCCAACATGAGTCTCGACAACTCGGGCTTTATCGACGCCAAAAGGTGCGGTGAAGCACCCAACCAAGATCCCGCCAGCAGCAGTATCGCTCCGTGCGTGTCGGTCCCGAAGTACAACCGGAATCCCGAGGTCCCGCCCCAGTATCGTGCCGCCGTAGCTGCGGCGAAGAAGAGACTCAAACCAGCGGCGACGCGTTGCAGCGCAACCACGCCACGGCTTCGCAACACTGCTATGACCACGAACGGCCAGATCAGGTAGAACTGTTCTTCGACACTCAGTGACCAGAGGTGTGAGAACACGCCACCATGGGTTCCCGTGAAAACGTCTCGCCAGTTAGCAACGTAGGAAAGAGCCCACAGACCACGCGAAATCGGGCGCGAATCGAGGCGTTCATGTTCCAACAACGCCGCAAAGACCCACACCGCCAGAACCAAAGCCACAACCGCAGGCAAAAGCCTCAAACCGCGGCGGATGAAGAAGTTCTTGAGTGAGATCCTGCCGTTGCGTTGATGTTCGTCGACCAACAAGCGGGTGATGAGAAACCCGCTCAATACGAAGAACAGGTCGACCCCGACAAACCCCCCTGTCACACCAAACCAGTTTCCGTGGTACAACACCACGGCGATCACTGCGATTGCACGCAGACCGTCTAGGGCCGGAATCCGGCCTAGCGACGCCCACGGCGCAAGGGACCTCTCGTCCCCCAAATCCGATGGGTTGCGAATCGCCATAGTTTCCAATCGGCCGAACAGATGGGGGTCTGAGAACCTAGCCCCGCCGAGTGTCGCGTCTGGACTCTCCTAGGCGAGCGGCGCGTTTAACGTAGCGGTGATGTCTCGATTCGCTTCTCTAGCTGTCGCCGCGCTGGCCTTCGCCGCTGTGATTGGCGCTTCGGGCTGGGCACTAACGCGCGGGGTCGAGCAAAGCGGCGACCTCTCGCTGGTGTATCTCAACGACCAAGACGAGCTCGTCTACTACGACACTGGCGCGGCACTGCCACCTTTGGCTGGGCTCCAAGACTTCGATGCGGCAAGTCTGTCTTTCTCACCCGACGGGTCTGCGGTCGCGTTCGCTTGTGACCCCACTACCAGGGCTCCAGCGACCGATGGGCACGGACTGTGCACCCGCAGCGCTGCGGATGAAACCAAGTTGTGGGTTGACGCTCCGGGCATCGTGAAGTTCCCAACGTGGTCCCAGACGGGCACCGCGATTGCATACGCGGCGCTCGACACAAACGGTCACGGTGCTCTTTGGATCAGCGACGGTACCGGCCCGCCAGAGTCGTTGTGTCAAGACTGGTGTCCCCTTTTTCGCTATTCGAGTTTGGCTTGGTCTCCCGATGAGTCGACCATGGCTGCGGTTGCCGAGACCCCTGGACCGGGCGGTCATCCTGCGCGGATCGTGCTCTTCGATGCTGGCAGTCACGAGTTTCGTTTCCTGACCGAGCCCGAGTTTGGCGTTGACCACAATCCGTCGTGGGCACCCAACGGAAAGTCGTTGGTATTCAGCTCCAACCGTGAGGGCCCCTTCGAGCTTTTCGTGGCCGACGTTCAAACGGGAGCCGTGACGCGCCTGACCGATGAGGCTGACCTTGCCCTCAACCCTGTTTGGTCCCCGACAGGAGACTCGATCGTTTACGTCGTGCGAAACCAAGGAGTCTGGCAGATGCGCTCGGTAGACCCGATCACCAAAGCGACACGCGACTTGGAGACTCCTGGTGATGCCACCGCCCCGCGCTTCATAAGCAGGAAGCTAAGTATCGCCGAGCGCAGCTAGCGCTTGTCGTAGAACTTCTTTGGGAGCCTCGCCGAGGCTTTCCGCCGCACTCACGACGTCGTCCCACTCGACGCTTTGATTGGCAACACGACCCTCGAATGTGGCCATCTTCACCCTGACCCTTTGGCCGCCCACTGTCACGGTCTGGACCTGGCGGTCCAAAGCGTGCTGTTCGCTCTGGCTGAGCCGAACACCAATTGTGGTCGTGTGCTCGAACAAGACTCTCTCGATGTTGTTCGTGAGGGTTGGGTCGCAAAGCACGCTGATCGTGTGAGCTGGCCGGCCCTTCTTCATCAAGATTGGTGTGAGCCAAGCGTCGGCTGCACCCACCTTCATTAGTTCTTCGATCACCGCAGGCCACAGTCGTGGATCGAGGTCGTCCACGTTGGCTTCGATCTTGTGGAGTCGCCGCTGTTGGCGCTGCGACTCTGCCGCGCCTATCACGAGCCGACACACATTGGCCATACCTTCAGGGTTGCGACTTCCAGCGCCCGTCCCGACCGCCTCGACACTCATGGATGCGAGGCCGCCCCACTCGCTCGCCAAGCACGCGATCAAAGCTGCTCCGGTTGGGGTGGTGGCTTCGAAGTCTGCGGGGCCCGCACCGACCGGAGCTGACTTGAGCAGCGAAAGCACGGCAGGGGCGGGTACTGGAATCAGCCCGTGCTCGGTGTCGACGTGACCTCGCCCCAAGCCCACGTCAGAAACGGTGAGCCGGTCCAACGCCAGGTGGTTGAACCCGGCAACAACGCCGACGATGTCCGCGATGCAGTCAAGCCCGCCAACTTCGTGGAAGTGGACGTCATTTACGTGGGTGCCGTGCACATCAGCTTCAGCGCTAGCCAAGGCGTTGAACACCCCAACGCAGGGTTCGCGTAGGTCGTTGGGCAGCGCATTCAGGACTTTGAGAATTTCTGGCAGTCGTCGAACCCGGACTGCCTGGTCGACTTCGACGTCGACTTTGGTTGCGGCCAATCCCGAGCGCTTGACTTGTCGAGCGCGAAGTTCGATACCCAATTCGAGGTCGCCGATCGGCTCTGAAAGGACTTCGAGCGCCACACCAGCATCGACGAGCGCACCGAGCAACATGTCGCCAGAAACGCCAGTGCTCACATCAAGCCACGCGATTCTCATCGAGTTGGCCTCATTGTTACGGGCCTGATCATTCGTGGCTCACTTTGCGGGCTTGGCGAAATGGTTGAGGATCCTGATCGCTGCGCAGGCCGCGCCGAAACCGTTGTCAACGTTGACCACGGTCACGCCTTGCGCGCAACTCGCCAGCGCGCTGTTGAGCGCAGTCTTGCCGCCCGAAGCAACTCCGTAACCAACTGAGGTGGGCACAGCAATGATCGGCGAGCCGATGAGCCCCCCCAGCACCGTGACCAGCGCAGCGTCCATTCCTGCGACCGCTATGACGACGCTATGGCGCTTTATCTGCTCAATGCGCTCTTGGAGGCGCCACAACCCAGCAACACCGACATCGACGTACGTCGTTGTTTGCAGCCCTGCGAACTTGAGCGTGGCCACAACTTCGGCCGCGACTGCGCTGTCGGAAGTTCCCGCCACAACCACGCCAATGTTTGACCCCGAGCGCTGAGCCAGTGTCTTGCCGAGAGTGGCGGTACGCGAGAGCGGATCGTGGCTCAACTTGCTCTGCGTTTCGGCATCGAGCTCGCCAAACTGACGCTCGTCTATGCGAGTGAACAACACCGGCTGGCCCACCTCGGCTAGATCTGTCACGATCCGCTCGATCTGCGACACAGTTTTTGGCTCGCAAAACACGGCTTCAGGCATGCCGATCCGAGCAATTCGTTGATGGTCGGGGATATGCATCAGAGCTGGGTCAAAAACGCGCGACCGGCCGCGTAGCCACGGCTGTCTAGAACCGGAGTTTGTAGCTGGGGCGCAGCGATCGCCATCGCCGCGCCTACCTGTTCAAGCACTTGGTCAGTCACAAGATGCTGGCACTCTTGGGGCACCTCGATCTTGACTCGGTCATCTCTGATACGACAGCGCACGACTTCGATGCCGGTCAACTCGGTGAGCATCTGCTCTCCCAACTCGACCGCACGCAACCTGTCAACACTCACCGTGGTTCCGGTGTACAACCGACTTGCCAGGCACGGCGAAGCTGGCAGCTCAGCCGCGTCCAACTCCAGCGACTTCGCTAGGCCACGAATCTCGCTCTTGCCGATTTCGGCCTCAAGGAAAGGATGACGAACGTTACGCTCATCGGCTGCTTGCAAACCCGGTCGGAATTCGGCCAGGTCGTCACAGTTGGTGCCTGCGAGAACCGTTGTCGCGTTAGTTGCCGGTAGCTGGAATTCGTCTAGCTGCTGAGCGATCGCGTCATAGAGGTGGCTTTTACACCAGTAGCAGCGGTTGGTTGGGTTACTCAAATACCGCTCATCGGAAAACTCTCGCGGCTCGACTATTTGCAGCTCCCAGCCTTGGCTCTCGGCGTAACGAACTACCCGAGCTGTCGCCGCGGCAGCAACCGCGGGGGTGACTGCGTGGGCTACGAGAGTGCTAGCTGGCCGCTGAGCGTGCGCGACTGTGGCCAAGACAAGGGAGTCAACGCCTCCACTACAGGCAACTATTCGTTGAGGGACCTCGTCGAGAACGGTCTCAAGGCGTGCCCGATCGCCTGGCGTCGTGCCCACAAATTCACTCGGGTCGGATTGTCGCAAGCGTGTCCCCGTGGTTGATCGACGATGACTTGACGGGACTCGCGCAAGAGCCCCAGCGCAGCCGCAAGCCTACGAGCAATCGCCGAGCCTCAAGCGTTAGCCGTAGCCACAACACTCTCTGGCCGCAGACTTGCTTTAGCGATCAACGCCGCACACTTGCCTTAACGACCAATACTATGGTTTAAGCACAAAACCTTGAACGTCGGCCAATCCCTTGCTTTCGTCCACTGGCGCAGCAATAGCTGCGATCTATTACCTGGAGGGCAAATGAAGGGTTCACTACTGAGGCTACTCAGCCTCTTTTTCGCGTTCGCGCTGGTTACGGCCGCTTGTAGCGATGATGACGATGCTTCGACAGACGAGGCCTCTCAAGATGAGACGACCGGATCTGACGAATCATCAGAAACCGACACCGACACCGACACCGACACCGAAGGCGACGACGCTGCCGGTGAAGACGACAGTGGAAACACCGAAGAAGTTGCTGCATTTTCGCCTGGCTCACCAGAATGCGTCGCGCCAGCAGATGCAGGCGGCGGCTGGGACTTCACATGTCGCTCGATTGGCCAGCTTTTCGAAGACCTAGACCTGACCTCGAACGTAGTCGTCACCAACCAACCCGGAGGAGGAGGCGGCGTCGCGTTCTCTGATATCGCTG
>NW_028284375.1:0-11812 GCF_059516105.1 Syngnathus floridae | reverse complement strand
TATGCTGTATTTTCCGTAGACATAAATTTGGGTTTCCTTACACCTCCTTCAACGCATCATATCTCAACCTGAAATCGCTAAATTATCCATGGGGTGCAATTGACCAACTTTGAAATTGGGGGAGCTAGTTAAACTCAACAGGTATTTACCAACGAACTGACAATCATACTCTACTACTTTGACTAGAACATAGTACTTAGGACAATTAGGTTAAGTCCCAAATGTGATACTAACTACAATATTGGTGAATAATAACGTAGAATGCCTGGTATCATGGGTCGTCTAGGAGCATCAGGAGCAAATCCATCTGTCTGTCTATCGATCAGATATTGTGCTTTTGCGTGTCCGCGTGATGTGTCGCACACAGACAGGGGCGACATTGAGACTGAGCCAATGGGTCTCTGCTCGACATGTGATTGGTCGGTGACATGACTCAGTAAAGGTCAACCGCTGACCTGTTTCAGTCCGGGTCACAAGTGTCACTCGTTGTGTCACGCTACCAACAGACGACATCACAATAATGGATCTCCCGTATCCTCAAAGATCGCAAGCAGCGGCCAGATTTGTAATTAAAGAATCGAGGAAAAAGCTGTCTCGACGAAATCGCCCTGAACCTTCACTTCTAAGGAAACTCCTTATCATTCGAGCAGAAAGGCGAGCAAGAGAATTTTTACTGTCTGAAGAGGAGTTAGAACGGCCACCGGAACAATGGGATTCCTCTGTAGAACCTTCTTCCATGTGGGATGAATTCGACGATATGCTGTCAACAGGCGATCTCACAACATTTGGTGGGTAGTGTTTCGGTTGTTCTGTAATAACCTATTTAATTTGTGCCCTGATGTACAGACAATAGCACATTATATGCAGGGTTTATTCACTTAGGCAAGTGAATAGTATCGAAGGGTAATCGTCTTTTATGTCTTCGTGAAGGCTTGTTTTCTATTGCAAATTGCGTACACTTTATAAGCTAAAGCAATGCCAATGGACAATACACTTGACCCCAAAGTTAGACACGAATACCGCAGGGATATTGAATGCCATTTTGCTGAGTTCTACCCTTGGTATCTCTGTTGAGAGTGTGACTACTTTTCTACTGATCCATTTGAAAACCACCATATTGATCTGGATTTAGCCAATTTGTCAGGTTCAGTTAACCAACTGAAGAACACTACTTGAACTTCTGGTCATTTCGGATCGAACTCACATTTATCGGTGGCTGTAAGCACTAACTACTGTAGCATGTTGGTTAAGGTAGTTGGGATTTAAACACAAACAGCACAAAAAATATCACCTGAAAATTTCTTCTGTTGGGCTTTGAACATCTGTGAGATTAGCGCCTACTCGACTTCACATATCGTGTTTATTGAGCTTTACGATGAAGCTGATGTCTAATTATCGCATGGTAATACATATACATGCAGCACTGATCGTTAGGCTAGCCGTTCACAGAGGATCACCCGATATTTTTCCAGGTTTGACTCCCGAGTTTTTAAATCAGAGTATTATTTCTATTAGTTGGGCTGTCTACCCAGAATTGGAAGCATCATATACCACGCTGGGCACTCAGTCACATCCACCACTATTTGTGCAAACAGGGTTGTGTATTACCTCAATTCCCTGGAAGACATGACTCAGTAAAGGTCAACTGCCAAATTGTTTTAGTTTGGTTCACAAGTGTCACTTCTTCCGCCACCCTCCCAACAGACGATCGCGACCAGATAATACCATCTCTGGCCATGGTTGTGTTCCAGTTGTCAATACAAAAGTTGACCCAGCCAACTCACCGTGCCCCTTCATTGCTACGAACACTTCTAATCACCCAAACGGAAATGCGGGCAAGGGAGGCGTTGCTAGAAGCGATAACCCAAGAACCCCTCCTTGTGGACTACAACACCTCAGTTGATCACATCCACTACGAGATTTGAATTAAGGCCACAGAGGAGCAGAAAAGTCGTCCTGGATGTATTTGCATCAGGCACGCCGTCAGGTCGCGTAGAGCCGTTCGGATCTGAGAGCAAAACAGAGAATTCTTTTACTGCAGCAGTGCAGAACTTTAATTACTGTACTCACTGCCATAGATGTACTTGTTTTATACTGAAAAGTAAACTTAACAAATATTGCCTGCAATGTTCTTCTACTGTGGTTTAAATAACGGTAAGAGTAGTGTTTGCTCATGTCCATGTATCGTACTGAATAGCACTACGAATGGGTTGGTGTGTCATTATCACATGATAATATCTTCATACTGCGTATATTATTGGAGAGGTGGTTGGCAGAGGGACTTTGATTCCCGAGTTGGTCACAGGTTTAACCCTCAAAGTCCTTCCCACGAGAAGGTATGGTCGTAGGGCAGCAGAGGTTGGAGATGAGTGCTTTCATTCTTCTAGATGGACTATCAACAGTGTCATTGCCCAACTTAAAGCTATCCGCTCACTCAGAGGGAAGATACCGGTCACCGTTGGAGGAGACATTCATATATAGCTAAAGTACTGGCATTCACTTGGCCTCATGACGAAACTGCCTGAAGTCGCATATATAGTTAACTTGCAGATAGTTTAGAGTGGAGCATATAAGACAAGCAAAGATGAGGCAGATCGGTGGGCCCATCCGGTCACGAGAACAAAGAGGTCAGGTCACATTCATTCCAAATGGACGACAGTCGACTGCAAGCCAACAAAGGTCACCTACATGCAAACAAATACGGCTTGTCCAGATAATTGACCTTTCGAAACAAACCCTGTGCTTTTGTTATTCTAGTGATTTTTAACAATTGTCACCCACCATTATGAACTTCTTCATAATAACCTCAATCTATGTCATTATATTAATTTCTTTCATAGTGCAATTAATTAATTAATTAGTTACTATCGAGAGCGAAATTAATAGAGCATGAATAGATAGTCCAGAGGTGAAGTCACAAACGTTGAAATTGCTCTTTATTTACCAACAATTATGTAGAGCTGCTATTTCTATCACCTCATTTTATTCTTGCCAATAAGTACGTTATGAAACTTGTTCACTTCCAAGCAAGGAACAAACGACGCTATAAAAATAAATCCAAGTGAACGCTCTGCTTACTTATTTTCCAGTTGGCTGTGACTCTCAACATCTAAGCCGCTATTCCATAGCTCAGTTTACGCATGGTGAAGACATTAACTATAGTTTTTACAAGCAAAATAAATCAATAGAATATTCGTCACGTGACCTGAATTCAAGGCGATTTATTGTATTACAACTTTGAACACGGTCTCCATACTCTGCATTGTAAACCTGGTTAAAGATGAATGACAATAGTGTATGCTCTGTAATTGAGGCGTATGGGGGCTCTGGGCAGAAGTAAGACCTTTGTTATCTGACAGCTGTCTCCTGGTCATCACGACTAAGAAACCAGGTAACACTGATCCCCATCCATCTCCTAAATCCCTTACATGTTGGCTTCAAGCTTGTCATTCTTACGGTTATCCAACCCGCGCGGTAAAACGCTCGGTGATCTCTGAGTCTGCGAGGTACCCAATGGAAGTTCTTCGCCATGAGGAGGCATTACAAGCAACTTGCCTATCAACAGGCTAAGCACTAGTAGAGAAGGCTAACGCAATTGCATTCGATTTCACATAGGCTAGTCAGCGGTGGGTATTCATGGCGGAAGGTGATGGGCACGCTACACTTGGTGCATTGCTAGGTCATAGGACGCACAATTAAATAATACTATATGATTGAAGTGGGTGCAAAACATATGGAGTGTATATGGCTAAGGACATTTAAGGACTTGACGGAATACCGAAATCAATGGTATGAGTGCTCCTTTCAATGTTCACCATCAAGTAATTGAGCATAGTCCATGGTAAAAAGTGAAATCTTAGTTTCATCCTGTATTTCTTAAAAGTTTTATAAATTGTATTTCAGATTTATGTATGTACATAATAGTTCTGGTGTTTTGTCCTACGATGTCTCATAAAATAGCCCTGGTTATCTTAGTTTTTGTGCATTTGATCCGGTTTAATAAACACAAATTCGATATCCTTACAGTTATTCACCCCGCGTGGTACAACCTTTCATGACCCCTGCAGACGTCAATAGGCCCATTAGTAAACAAGCTTTGTTTAACTTAACAAGGCTTGACTGAGTGTAACTTCAGACTAAGAACTAATTATCGATTTGCACGTGTAAATGATGTGTAAATTGGGTTAATTGCATTGTCAGTTGGGATATTAAGTGGTCATGGTGATTATGGTGACGAGATAATTAGTAGAAACCAAGAATCTTTCTAATGCGGTAGTGTATTTTGTGTTTGTGATTAATGGAATATAACATCTTAGATGACCAGTTATTCTGATCAGAAGTAATTTGACACAAACAACAAGTTGGTAGGCAATGATCACATGATGTATCTGTACATTGGCAAATAAACACGGCGAGAAGTGGTGAAACAATACGGTTTCCGCTTTAATAATGTTATCGAGACCCATGTGTGCGCAGATCTAGGAATACTATTACAGGGAAGCTGGTAATTCGGGCGGTTACTGGCAGAAAATATGTTGGAGCCTAGTGCTTGTTGAAACAGTTGTGTTACTGAAAGTTCCACGGAGTAGTTCCACGTAGTACAGTGATTATTGTACCCGCAAATCTATTAGCGTATTGACGTGCTATTCCAGGCAGGTATTCCAACACATGTTTGCCATCCTAACCCAGAGATGTCTACATTGGCATGGTCATGTCTGCCGCATGGATGGCAGTCGCATTCCGGAAACGATCTTCTATAAAGTGAACTTGTTACAGAGATACGACCAAAAGATAGGACCTACCTTCACTACAAGAGTATATTTAAGTGTAATTTTAAGGCATTTGGTGTTTACGAGAATAACCTACATCAGCTTACTTCTGATCGTCCCAAATGGCGATCAACTATCACGGTTGAGATCCAGTATGCTGAGGTGAAAAGTATTAACGAAATAGAGGAAAAGAGGACCCGACAATGTCAGAGGCTCTAGATACTTCCAGCCACAATAACCACATAAAATATACCTACCACCACGTAGCAGTATCAACAGTGATGCCTCTTCGCGTCGATCCCGACATCCATCTACGATGAGTTCCAATGCAACTACTACTGTCAGTCTTCCCACACCACCAGTCGAGGGTCCTGTATGCTTCTCCTTCCACGGATCTATAAAGTGGAGGGCCCAATTCGTCAAGTACACAGCAGAGGGCTGTCCAACAATCTGCCATCGTGGGAAACGGTGTCGAGGCCCTGGATCTACGTCTGCCTCTGAACTGCAACCCATGCAGTCGTGCTTGTGTGACAGTCGGTTGTTATATGACTAACTGATATTCACTGGCGCGTAGGAAAGTTTGCAATGATGCTTAAGTAAAAGGTAACGGCAGCAGAAACCATGACAATAGATGTCAGTGTCTTCGGTGCTATGTATGCACGACAGTATGTGTGTTTATCATCTACTGCCGTGTGTTTTGTTCTCTATTAGACTACTAGCGAGTAGACGATGTAAAGGAAATGTTTCCTACACCAACCGTAAAGATATTTGCTATCAAAGTCTGCTGTTGACAAGCTAGGTGACTGGAAACTAAATGCACTGTAACCTACCATGCCTACTATGCCCCTATTGCCTTAACCGTATAAACGAACTTAAGCAGAAGTTGGTTAATGCAATTAGAAGAGACAAGGTAACAAAGAATTCAACTTCCTGTGTTTATTATTCTCATTGGAAATTTTTCCCGTTTTAAAGATAATCATATTTCATATGATGTTTTAACTACTCATAAGTAGCTACTTAGTGAAAATGGAAATATTAGTAATAAATGTGGTACATGAAGAAGCAATGAAGTAAAGTATATCAAATGCAGGATGGTTTCTACCATAGGATACAATAATACGTAATTATATGATACCATCTTTTCCGAAATGAGACAATGCAGCTAAATAATATTAACAAGGAGATCAAAACTTACTTACTACCTTTTACTGTCAACTCTCGACCAATCACGTGTAAGGTGACCGGCATTGCCTCTTCCTCATACTCGGGAGCATATGGTAGCACGGCCGCACTTTTACGTGCCTCTGGTATGAGTATTCACCATGGCAACTGACACAGAGAATTGAATTCCACAATGAGGCTCCAGAAACTGGTGCGTCTGGTGAACTTGTTATGTCTGGTAGTTACCATGTCGACGTCATCATTATTATCATCACCATTATTAGGGTATTCTAACCAATATCCTTTACTTTCCAATTGACTGCTCAATTCGTCAGTCAATCTTCATCCAACAACAATCAACGCATACCACTTCTCTCACGCTTATAACATTGGCACCAATTCTGACACCGACACCAATACCATCACCAGCGTGGACATGGACACAGACCAGAGACACGAAGTCCTACTGAATACGCATCTGACTTTCAGTTAGGCTCTTGTTTTTCTGTCTGTCAATCCGTTCAATAATTCTCCGACAAAATTAACACCTGACCACAGTTGTCGTAAACACCTAACCACTCATCTAACCAGGTCGCATTCACCTTCCTCAACTCCACCTTATCCCTCGCTATTTCAATGCTAACTGCCAACTTTCCCTACTGCTCACCTTTCACCTACCTTTCTTCCTCTCCTTCACTGTCTCATCCTACCCCCTCGAATGCTAAGCTCACTGTCAGGTAGACTCAATGTAAACCATACTGAATACGGTAAGGGAATGCAAATTCATACCAGCGAATAGCTTTTTACACCACATTAACCAAATGCACCTACCTAACTGTCATTCTCATCGATAACCTTCAGTGAATTAGACTTGACCCTACCTAAAGGTCTCTTGACGTCTTAAACAGATCATACTTTTATTCATCGCCTCCCATTTAGCTGCAGTTTCACTGACGAGCAATACAACTGATAAGTAGAGGTTTAGACCAATTCGACACTAGCCCTGGTCAGTTCAATGTCCAGGTTGACTAATGCAGAAGGTATTATGAATGATGATTAGGTGTTTGAATAGGCATTTATCAATTTCCCTGTTGTATTTCTGATATAAAATTACGGTTGACGGTTTGAGCGAGAGGTTATCGGAAAGTATTGGATGTGGTGCACTGGGCATTTAATTGACTAGAAACTAGTATCGCCTTGGTATTGACCTCTACTTGTCCACTGCACAGATCCTCGGTGGATGTGGAAATGTTTGCAAATGTAGCTTGGAGGCATTTGCTGAAAACGAAGATGGTACGGCCACATGTCACAGTCAGAAGGCCTTTCTAAAGCCATCTGTCATGAACGACGAAGAGGAGGGTAGAGAAGAAGATACGGAAATACAACAGACACGAATGGTCAGGTAAAAGTTCTAGCGACACTTGCAGAGAAACGAGAAACCCGATTCAGTTTTAGGATAATTGTTGGACTGTCGTCAACGGTGCCTCAACGAGCAGCACGGTTACGGGATCGATATTCGGTGATGATCATATGCTGTATTTTCCGTAGACATAAATTTGGGTTTCCTTACACCTCCTTCAACGCATCATATCTCAACCTGAAATCGCTAAATTATCCATGGGGTGCAATTGACCAACTTTGAAATTGGGGGAGCTGGTTAAACTCAACAGGTATTTACCAACGAACTGACAATCATACTCTACTACTTTGACTAGAACATAGTACTTAGGACGATTAGGTTAAGTCCCAAATGTGATACTAACTACAATATTGGTGAATAATAACGTAGAATGCCTGGTATCATGGGTCGTCTAGGAGCATCAGGAGCAAATCCATCTGTCTGTCTATCGATCAGATCTTGTGCTTTTGCGTGTCCGCGTGATGTGTCGCACACAGACAGGGGCGACATTGAGACTGAGCCAATGGGTCTCTGCTCGACATGTGATTGGTCGGTGACATGACTCAGTAAAGGTCAACCGCTGACCTGTTTCAGTCCGGGTCACAAGTGTCACTCGTTGTGTCACGCTACCAACAGACGACATCACAATAATGGATCTCCCGTATCCTCAAAGATCGCAAGCAGCGGCCAGATTTGTAATTAAAGAATCGAGGAAAAAGCTGTCTCGACGAAATCGCCCTGAACCTTCACTTCTAAGGAAACTCCTTATCATTCGAGCAGAAAGGCGAGCAAGAGAATTTTTACTGTCTGAAGAGGAGTTAGAACGGCCACCGGAACAATGGGATTCCTCTGTAGAACCTTCTTCCATGTGGGATGAATTCGACGATATGCTGTCAACAGGCGATCTCACAACATTTGGTGGGTAGTGTTTCGGTTGTTCTGTAATAGCCTATTTAATTTGTGCCCTGATGTACAGACAATAGCACATTATATGCAGGGTTTATTCACTTAGGCAAGTGAATAGTATCGAAGGGTAATCGTCTTTTATGTCTTCGTGAAGGCTTGTTTTCTATTGCAAATTGCGTACACTTTATAAGCTAAAGCAATGCCAATGGACAATACACTTGACCCCAAAGTTAGACACGAATACCGCAGGGATATTGAATGCCATTTTGCTCAGTTCTACCCTTGGTATCTCTGTTGAGAGTGTGACTACTTTTCTACTGATCCATTTGAAAACCACCATATTGATCTGGATTTAGCCAATTTGTCAGGTTCAGTTAACCAACTGAAGAACACTACTTGAACTTCTGGTCATTTCGGATCGAACTCACATTTATCGGTGGCTGTAAGCACTAACTACTGTAGCATGTTGGTTAAGGTAGTTGGGATTTAAACACAAACAGCACAAAAAATATCACCTGAAAATTTCTTCTGTTGGGCTTTGAACATCTGTGAGATTAGCGCCTACTCGACTTCATATATCGTGTTTATTGAGCTTTACGATGAAGCTGATGTCTAATTATCGCATGGTAATACATATACATGCAGCACTGATCGTTAGGCTAGCCGTTCACAGAGGATCACCCGATATTTTTTCAGGTTTGACTCCCGAGTTTTTAAATCAGAGTATTATTTCTATTAGTTGGGCTGTCTACCCAGAATTGGAAGCATCATATACCACGCTGGGCACTCAGTCACATCCACCACTATTTGTGCAAACAGGGTTGTGTATTCACATTTTTAAATTACTTGGAGAAACGCATCCTTTTTTCTTGAAGTCAGACTACTTTCAAGTAGTCTAGTCGACGAGAAAGGTTATATGGCAAGTCCACAGGATCTTGTTCCATAAGACCTCGATCTTGGATCATACAGCCGTAAGGCCGCAATAAGACTATAATTTCAAAGATTTCTATGGTTGGCTCTCTCTACCTTAAGCATTCTATGACCGGTTTCGACCTTATTGATGTCTCATCAGATAGAACTAGCTACAGGAGAGAGAATCGAACCCTTGGCCGTTGGAATAGAGAGCGGTGCTCTTACCAACTGCACCACGGGCCCCCACCACGCTTGTCCGGATACGGTAATTTATACACATTTTTAAATTACTTGGAGAAACGCATCCTTTTTTCTTGAAGTCAAACTACTTTCAAGTAGTCTAGTCGACGAGAAAGGTTATATGGCAAGTCCACAGGATCTTGTTCCATAAGACCTGTAGCTAGTTCTATCTGATGAGACATCAATAAGGTCGAAACCGGTCATAGAATGCTTAAGGTAAAGAGAGCCAACCATAGAAATCTTTGAAATTATAGGGTTGTGTATTACCTCAATTCCCTGGAAGACATGACTCAGTAAAGGTCAACTGCCAAATTGTTTTAGTTTGGTTCACAAGTGTCACTTCTTCCGCCACCCTCCCAACAGACGATCGCGACCAGATAATACCATCTCTGGCCATGGTTGTGTTCCAGTTGTCAATACAAAAGTTGACCCAGCCAACTCACCGTGCCCCTTCATTGCTACGAACACTTCTAATCACCCAAACGGAAATGCGGGCAAGGGAGGCGTTGCTAGAAGCGATAACCCAAGAACCCCTCCTTGTGGACTACAACACCTCAGTTGATCACATCCACTACGAGATTTGAATTAAGGCCACAGAGGAGCAGAAAAGTCGTCCTGGATGTATTTGCATCAGGCACGCCGTCAGGTCGCGTAGAGCAGTTCGGATCTGAGAGCAAAACAGAGAATTCTTTTACTGCAGCAGTGCAGAACTTTAATTACTGTACTCACTGCCATAGATGTACTTGTTTTATACTGAAAAGTAAACTTAACAAATATTGCCTGCAATGTTCTTCTACTGTGGTTTAAATAACGGTAAGAGTAGTGTTTGCTCATGTCCATGTATCGTACTGAATAGCACTACGAATGGGTTGGTGTGTCATTATCACATGATAATATCTTCATACTGCGTATATTATTGGAGAGGTGGTTGGCAGAGGGACTTTGATTCCCGAGTTGGTCACAGGTTTAACCCTCAAAGTCCTTCCTACGAGAAGGTATGGTCGTAGGGCAGCAGAGGTTGGAGATGAGTGCTTTCATTCTTCTAGATGGACTATCAACAGTGTCATTGCCCAACTTAAAGCTATCCGCTCACTCAGAGGGAAGATACCGGTCACCGTTGGAGGAGACATTCATATATAGCTAAAGTACTGGCATTCACTTGGCCTCATGACGAAACTGCCTGAAGTCGCATATATAGTTAACTTGCAGATAGTTTAGAGTGGAGCATATAAGACAAGCAAAGATGAGGCAGATCGGTGGGCCCATCCGGTCACGAGAACAAAGAGGTCAGGTCACATTCATTCCAAATGGACGACAGTCGACTGCAAGCCAACAAATGTCACCTACATGCAAACAAATACGGCTTGTCCAGATAATTGACCTTTCGAACCAAACCCTGTGCTTTTGTTATTCTAGTGATTTTTAACAATTGTCACCCACCATTATGAACTTCTTCATAATAACCTCAATCTATGTCATTATATTAATTTCTTTCATAGTGCAATTAATTAATTAATTAGTTACTATCGAGAGCGAAATTAATAGAGCATGAATAGATAGTCCAGAGGTGAAGTCACAAACGTTGAAATTGCTCTTTATTTACCCACAATTATGTAGAGCTGCTATTTCTATCACCTCATTTTATTCTTGCCAATAAGTACGTTATGAAACTTGTTCACTTCCAAGCAAGGAACAAACGACGCTATAAAAATAAATCCAAGTGAACGCTCTGCTTACTTATTTTCCAGTTGGCTGTGACTCTCAACATCTAAGCCGCTATTCCATAGCTCAGTTTACGCATGGTGAAGACATTAACTATAGTTTTTACAAGCAAAATAAATCAATAGAATATTCGTCACGTGACCTGAATTCAAGGCGATTTATTGTATTACAACTTTGAACACGGTCTCCATACTCTGCATTGTAAACCTGGTTAAAGATGAATGACAATAGTGTATGCTCTGTAATTGAGGCGTATGGGGGCTCTGGGCAGAAGTAAGACCTTTGTTATCTGACAGCTGTCTCCTGGTCATCACGACTAAGAAACCAGGTAACACTGATCCCCATCCATCTCCTAAATCCCTTACATGTTGGCTTCAAGCTTGTCATTCTTACGGTTATCCAACCCGCGCGGTAAAACGCTCGGTGATCTCTGAGTCTGCGAGGTACCCAATGGAAGTTCTTCGCCATGAGGAGGCATTACAAGCAACTTGCCTATCAACAGGCTAAGCACTAGTAGAGAAGGCTAACGCAATTGCATTCGATTTCACATAGGCTAGTCAGCGGTGGGTATTCATGGCGGAAGGTGATGGGCACGCTACACTTGGTGCATTGCTAGGTCATAGGACGCACAATTAAATAATACTATATGATTGAAGTGGGTGCAAAACATATGGAGTGTATATGGCTAAGGACATTTAAGGAC